>NC_133166.1:61945000-62207500 GCF_040802235.1 Manis javanica
AGATAAAAGGATCTCCAGGAATGAAAGAATTCCAAGAGAGCTGAGTGACCAATCAAAAAGGAACAATATACGCATTATAGGGGTACCAGAAGAAGAAGAGAGAGAAAAAGGGATAAAAAGTGTCTTTGAAGAAATAATTGCCGAAAACTTCCCCAAACTAGGGGAAGAAATGGCCTCTCAGACCACAGAGGTACACAGAACTCCCATGACAAGGGATCCAAGGAGGGCAACACCAAGACACATAATAATTAAAATGGCAAAGATCAAAGACAAGGACAAAGTATTAAAGGCAGCCAGAGAGAAAAAAAAGATTACCTACAAAGGAAAACCCATCAGGCTATCATCAGACTTCTCAACAGAAACCCTACAGGACAGAAGAGAATGGCATGATATACTTAATGCAATGAAACAGAAGGGCCTCGAACCAAGACTACTGTATCCAGCACGAATATCATTTAAATATGAAGGAGAGATTAAACAATTCCCAGACAAGCAAAAGTTGAGGGAATTTGCCTCTCACAAACCAACTCTACAAGGCATCCTACAGGGACTGCTCTAGATGGGATCACTCCTAAAAAGAGCACAGAACAGAACACACAAGATATGAAGAAGGGAGGAGGAGGAATAAGAAGGGAGAGAAATAAAAAATTCATCAAACCGTGTTTATAATAGCTCAGCAAGCAAGTTAAGTTAGACAGTAAGATAGTAAAGAAGCTAACCCTGAACCTTTGGTAACCACTAACTTAAAGCCTGCAATGGCAATAAGTTCATACCTCTCAATAATCACCCTAAATGTAAATGGACTAAATGCACCAATCAAAAGACACGGAGTAATAGAATGGATAAAAAAGCAAGATCCATCCATATGCTCCTTAGAAGAGACTCACCTCAAACCCAAAGACATACACAGGCTTAAAGTCAAGGGATGGAAAAAGATATTTCATGCAAACAACAGAGAGAAGAAAGCAGGTGTTGCAATTCTGGTATCAGACAAAACAGACTTCAAAATAAAGAAAGTAGCAAAAGACAAAGAAGGACATTACATAATGATAAAGGGCTCAGTCCAAAAGAGGATATAACTATTATAAATATATATGTACCCAATACAGGAGCACCAACATACCTGAAACAAATACTAACAGAACCAAAGGAGGAAATATAATTCAATGCATTCATTCTAGGAGACTTCAACACACCACTCACTCCAAAGGACAGATCCACCAGACAGAAAACAAGTTAGGAAACAGAGGCACTGAACAACACACTAGAACAGATGGACCTAATAGACATCTACAGAACTCTACATCCAAAAGCAACACGATACCCATTCTTCTCAAGTGCACATGGAACATTCTCCAGAATAGACCACATACTAGGCCACAAAAAGAGCCTCAGTAAATTCCAAAAGGTTGAAATCCTACCAACCAACTTTTCAGAACCAAAGGCATAAAACTAGAAATAAACTGTACAAAGAAAGCAAAAAGGCTCATAAACACATGGAGGCTTAACAACATGCACCTAAATAATCGGTGGATCAATGACCAAATCAAAATGGAGATCCAGCAATATATGGAAACAAACGACAGCAACAATACTAAGCCCCACCTACTGTTAGTACAGCAAAAGCAGTCTTAAGAGGAAAGTATATAGCAATCCAGGCATATTTAAAAAAGGAAGAACAATCCCAAATGAAAGGTCTAATATCACAATTATCGAAATTGGAAAAAGAAGAACAAATGAGGCCTAAGGTCAGCAGAAGGAGGGACATAATAAAGATCAGAGAAGAAATAAATAAAATTGAGAAGAATAAAACAATAGCAAAAATCAATGAAACCAAAAGCTGGTTCTTTGAGAAAATAAACAAAATACATAAGCCTCTAGACAGACTTATTAAGAGGAAAAGAGAGTCAACACAAATCAACAGTATCAGAAATGAGAAAGGAAAAATCACGACAGACCCCACAGAAATACAAAGAATTATTAGTGAGTACTATGAAAACCTATATGCTAACAAGTTGGGAAACCTAGGAGAAATGGACAACTTCCTAGAAAAACACAACCTTCCAAGACTGACCCAGAAAGAAACAGAAAATCTAAACAGACCAACTACCAGCAACAAAATTGAAGCGGTAATAAAAAAACTACCAAAGAAAAAAACCGTCGGCCAGATGGATTCACCTCAGAATTTTATCAGACATACAGGGAAAACATAATACCCATTCTCCTTAAAGTTTTCCAAAACATAGAAGAGGATGGGATACTCCCAAACTCATTCGACAAAGCTAACATCACCTTAATACCAAAACCAGGCAAAGACCCAACCAAAAAAGAAAACTACAGACCAATATCCCTGATGAACATAGATGCAAAAATACTCAACAAAATATCAGCAAACCGAATTCAAAAATACATCAAAAGGATAGTACACCATGACCAACTGGGATTCATCCCAGGGATGCAAGGATGGTACAACATTCAAAAGTCCATCAACATCATCCACCACATCAACAAAGAGAAAGACAAAAACCACATGATCATCTCCATAGATGCTGAAAAAGCATTTGACAAAGTTCAACATCCATTCATGATAAAAAACTCTCAGCAAAATGGGAATAGAGGGCAAGTACCTCAACATAATAAAGGCCATCTATGATAAATTCACAGCCAACATTATATTGAATGGTGAGAAGCTGAAAGCTTTTCCTCTGAGATCAGGAACTAGACAGGGATGCCCACTCTCCCCACTGTTATTTAACATAGTACTGGAGGTCCTAGCCATGGCAATTAGACAAAACAAAGAAACACAAGGAATCCAGATTGGTAAAGAAGAAATTAAACTGTCACTGTTTGCAGATGGCATGATACTATACATAAAAAACCCTAAAGACTCCACCCCAAAACTAATAGATCTGATATCGGAATACAGCAAAGTTGCAGGATACAAAATCAACACACAGAAATCTGTGGCTTTCCTATACACTAACAATGAGCCTAGGAATAAACCTAACCAAAGAAGTGAAAGACTTATACTCTGAAAACTACAAGTCACTCTTAAGAGAAATTAAAGGGGACACTAACAGATGGAAACTCATCCCATGCTCATGGCTAGGAAGAATTAATATCGTCAAAATGGCCATCCTGCCCAAAGCAATATACAGATTTGATGCAATCCATATCAAATTACCAGCAACATTCTTCAATGAACTGGAGCAAATAATTCAAAATTTCATACGGAAACACCAAAGACCCCGAATAGCCAAAGCAATCCTGAGAAAGAAGAATAAAGTAGGGGGGATCTCACTCCCCAACTTCAAGCTCTACTATAAAGCCATAGTAATCAAGACAATTTGGTACAGGCACAAGAACAGAGCCACAGACCAGTGGTACAGATTAGAGACTCCAGATATTAACCCAAACATATATGGTCAATTAATATTTGATAAAGGAGCCATGGACATACAATGGCAAAATGACAGTCTCTTCAACAGATGGTGCTGGCAAAACTGGACAGTTACATGTAGGAGAATGAAACTGGACCATTGCCTAACCCCATACACAAAAGTAAACTCAAAATGGATCAAAGACCTGAATGTAAGTCATGAAACCATTAAACTCTTGGAAAAAAACATAGGTAAAAACCTCTTAGACATAAACATGAGTGACCTCTTCTTGAACATATCTCCCCAGGCAAGGAAAACAACAGCAAAAATGAACAAGTGGGACTACATTAAGCTGAAAAGCTTCTGTACAACGAAAGACACCATCAATAGAACAAAAAGGAACCCTACAGTATGGGAGAATATATTTGAAAATGACAGATCCAATAAAGGCTTGACGTCCAGAATATATAAAGAGTTCACACGCCTCAACAAACAAAAAACGAATAACGCAATTAAAAAATGGGCAGAGGAACTGAACAGACAGTTCTCCAAAAAAGAAATTCAGATGGCCAATAGGCACATGAAAAGATGCTCCACATCACTAATTATCAGAGAAATGCAAATTAAAACTACAATGAGGTATCACCTCACACCAGTAACGATGGCTGCTATCCAAAAGACAAACAACAACAAATGTTGGCGAGGCTGTGGAGAAAGGGGAACCCTCCTACACTGCTGGTGGGAATGTAAATTAGTTCAGCCATTGTAGAAAGCAATATGGAGGTACATCAAAATGCTCAAAACAGACTTACCATTTGACCCAGGAATTCTACTCCTAGGAATTTACCCTAAGAATGCAGCAATCAAATTTGAGAAAGACAGATGCACCCCTATGTTTATCGCAGCACTATTTACAATAGCCAAGAATTGGAAGCAACCTAAATGTCCATCGATAGATGAATGGATAAAGAAGATGTGGTACATATACACAATGGAATACTACTTAGCCATAAGAAAAGGGCAAATCCTACCATTTGCAGCGACATGGATGGAGCTGGAGGGTATTATACTCAGTGAAATAAGCCAAGCAGAGAAAGAGAAATACCAAATGATTTCACTCATCTGTGGAGTATAAGAATAAAGGAAAAACTGAAGGAACAAAACAGCAGCAGAATCACAGAACCCAAGAATGGACTAACAGGTACCAAAGGGAAAGGGACTGGGGAGGATGGGTGGGTAGGGAGGGATAAGGTGGGGTGGGAGAAGAAGGGGGTATTAAGATCAGCATGCATGTGGGGTGGGAGAAAGGGGAGGGCTGTACAACACAGAGAAGACAAGTAGTGACTCTACAACACTTTGCTATGCTGATGGACAGTGACTGTAAAGGGGTTTATAGGGGGGACCTGGTATAGGGGAGAACCTAGTATACATAATATTCATCATGTAAGTGTAGATTAATGATAACAAAAGAAAAAAGCAGTTCCTGTGTGGTGACCTCCAATGAGTTCTACACAATGATATAAAGGGCATATAAAAGGGTAGGCAAAGGATTTATTTATGCTTATACAGAGGATCAAAGCCTAATTGGCTACCCTGAAAATGAACTAAGATATGATATTGAAAAGAACTTCCAACATCAGCACTCTCAGGAAGACTCATGCAAGAAGATGATCATCAAAAAACCCCAACAAAGATCCACATGCTGCTACAGGTGTAGATGCACTCATCCCACCGGTTCCTGGACTTGCCATGGGAATGAAGAAGGATATATCTAAGCTGGCCTGTACATACAGTAAAACAACAAATTTGACTGGATCTACACTGTTGGAACTCAACCAAGAATTAGGAGAAGTGCAAATTGTAGCGCTTCAAAATCTTACAACTACAGACTATCTACTGTTAAAAGAACATATGGGATGTGAACAATCCCCAGGAATGGATTGTTTTAAATTGTCTGATTTCTCTCAGACTGTTCAAGTTCAGTTGGACAATATCCACCATATCATAGATAAGTTTTCACAAATGCCTAAGGTGCCTAACTGGTTTTCTTGGTTTCACTGGAGATGCCTGGAAATTATAGGTATGCTTTGGTTATGTAACTGTATTCCTATTATGTTAATATGTGTGCACAATTTAATTAGTAGTTTAAAACCTATACATACTGAAGTTGCTCTACAAGAAGATATGTCAAAGAAATAATCAATCTTTCCATGTTTTCTTCCACCTGCAACTTCTATAGCTTTTCTTCTTCCTTCCTAATTACAACCCCTAAATAAATTCGTGCCTCATATCAAATTTACCGTGTATCACAATTCTTCCAAGTGGTAAAGATACCTCAAGACAAATGCTGGGCATAGAAGCCACAGGGCATAAATATGCAAAGAAGTAAAAAACTAACCCTTTCAAACAATAAGGCTTGTCTCTCACTTACCAACTTTACATTTCCCTGTATGGCCCCGGAAGACGACTGGTTAGCCAGAGACGGGTAAGATTCCTCAAGGGAGGAACAACCTAAGACAGGCACAGTCACAGGGGGGCCATCAGATGAGAAATTGGGGATCAACAGAGGTGAGGCTTAGAACCTCCCCCCTCCCGTGTTCTGAGAGAAATCTGCTGCATCTGTGGATGTCTTATTGCCCTTGTCTAGCTTGGATTAACACATAGTCTACAGTTTTAAATTGTAGACTGATGATCTACATGTGCTCTCTTACAACACTAAACTATGTTTTCTACCTTTATCTTGCATCTACCTACCACTTCACCATTTTATTGAAAATAATAATAATAAAGAGAGAAATGTGGTATCCACATATAAATCAAGTATAAAAATCAAATGAATATTCATATTTGAACTGTTTATAGTTCATAATGCATGATCAAAACCGAAAGTCTCTGTGATGACTGCCCTTGTACTATTCACCATGTAACTTATTCACTATGTAAGAATTTGTTCTCCATGTTAGAACTTGTTTGTTATGGTTCAGAAGATTGGAGACGGACGAAAATTAGGCCTGGGGTGGATTAATGATTATACATTGAACACTGAGTCCCCTATACAGAATTTTATTGTTGTTAACAATCATTTGATCAATAAATAGGAGAGATGCCCTCACAAAAAAAAAAAAGTACACACTTCCAATTGTAAAATAAATAAGTAACCAGGATGTGATGTATAGCATAAGGAATATAGTCAAAATATTGTAACAACTTGGCATGGTGATAGCTGGTACCTAGAATTATCATGTATGTAAATGTTGAATCACTGTGTTGTACACCTGAAACTAATGTAATACTGTGTGTCAACTACCCTTCAATAAAAAATAATTATCAAAAAAAAAAAAACACGAAGAGGGGAAGAAGAACAGGAGGTGGAAGACATATGGGAAAGAGAAGGGGGATGGGAGTCACCGTGATGCCCTGCGTAGGGCAGGTGCCTAGATGGTCCCAGCTATGGAACCTACTTTCTCTGCCTCCTTGTCAGTATAAACAAATGTGGATGATAGAAAGTGTATGCCTTTGGAACGACCTTAAAGACTCAGAACATTCTGAAGAAACCAAATATTATTTTCTTAAGGTAATAATTGTATAATTATACAGACTCCTCTGAATTTCCTTTTCTACCTTTTTAAGTACAATTTACAAACAAAATGCACCCATGTAAGTTAATGCCTTGAAGAGTTTTGACAAATGTGTACACCTGAGTCAACATCACTGCAGTCAGAATACAGAGCATTTCCATCACCTGAAAGTTCCCTTGTGTTCCTTTCCGGCAATCCAACACTTCCCTGGAAACCCCTGCAGTTAACATCTAACCTCATAGTTTATTTCTGTCTGTTAAAGACCTTTGCATAAATGTAAATGCACATTATGTATTCATGTATTCTTTCTTTTTCTGGATTCTTTCGTTCAGCATATTTTTGAGATTTATCCATGTCATTGCATATACTAATGATGGTTTCTTCTTTTTTATTGTTGTTTAGTATTACACTACTTGAGTATATCACAATTGTCAATCTATTTACATACATACCAGCTTGACCTATATGGGGAAAAAAAACACTATGGAAAATTGTATACAAGTCCTTTTGTGAACCTGTATCTTCATTTCTTTTCATAAATATTTAGAAGTGAATTGCTATGTTATAAGGTAAGTAGATGCTGAACTTAATAAGAAATTGCCAAACTGTTTTCCAAAGAGGTTATACTATTTTATACTCCCACTGGAAATGTAAAATAATTCCAGTTGTTCCACATTTTCATAAACATTTGGTATTGTCAGTGTTCTTAATGTTATCCATTATACCATCAGTATCTTACTATACTGAATATGTTTGCTTTTTGGTCATTGGTATATTTTCTTCTGTGAAACATCCAATCAAGTTTTTTTGTTTGTTTATTCTTATTGCACTGTTTGTTTTTTATTGAGAATTTGTATTTTTTAATGTTCTGGATACAAACCCTTTGTCAGAAATATGCATTGCAAATATTTTCTCCAGACAATGGCTTGCATTTTTTATAATGGTGTCTTGTGACCATTTCAATGGTATCTTTTTATTTAGTGCTTTTACAGTTTTAAGAAATCTTTGCATACAATAAGGTTGTAATACATTATTCTGTTTTCCTTTAGGCATATTATTCATCTCAAATTAGATTTTGTATATGGTGTGAGGAAAGGATTGAGTTTAATGCTTTATTTTGCTTTCCTGTATAGCTATCCAGTGGTTTCAGCAGGTTTACTGAAAATATTTTACTTTCTCCATCAAAATTACTTTTTGCTTTTTACTAGGTTCCTACATATACAGCTTCCTTTCAGAGGAAACTATAAGAGCTTCTATGTTCACCACCTGTAAGCACAAACAAGAAAGAGTAAAGCCAAAATCATTTTGTTATCCTACCCCTTTCCTGGAGTGTTCCTGAATGGCCATTAAGCATGTCATCTAAGAAAGGAAGCATTTCAAAGAGAAAACTAGATGGCATACTACAGATATCTAAATCTCAGTTCATGTCTCAGATCCTCTCTGTTGTAAACCTTGGTGCTTCCAAAAATTAAGCAGAGGGAATACTTACTGAGTGTTTATGTTTTGACAGGTATTTTAAGAACATTATTTCAACTAATGCTCAGATTGGTACTATGAATTATCTATGTGAATTCCATTGTATGAATAAGAAAACGAAGACTTTGCCACAGTCACTTGGCCAGTTGATGGTGGAAGCAGAATTTGATTCATGTTAGCCTAAGTCTAAAACCACAGTTCTTTCTGGTATTTCAGGGGACCACTCACAGAAAGTACCTGAAGGACATGTCCTTAGGACACAAGAAAATAGATGGAGAATACTTTCAGTTATTCTTGACCTAGTAAATCATGGATTCTCTTTCAAACTCCTTAAGTTATTACAGTTTTCTTCTCTTTTTTTAAATTGACCATCTTCATTTTGGTCCTTGAGCTAAGTTTCAAATAATACAATATCCTGAAAGCCACTGTACTGAGAGCAGATCCCAGCAATATTCCCAGAGACACGCACTAGTAAAGTCAATTACAAGAGGAAATACAACTTTGACATATTTCCAATGGAATTTTAAAAATAAATATATTCGCCCTGAAGCAAATTTATTGGATGACAACCCAAGAATTTACTTATAATTACTTCCTTCGCCATTCATGTGCATAGACAACTTTGAAACTATTACAGGATTCCCTTGACAGTGTTTTACATTCCCATGCAGTAAATAATCATTGCCAGCTGTAAATAATAAACATATACCAGTTTTACATTGTATAACAGAGTTAAGGTGGTTTGTACTAATGGAAAAGAAATAAGGGAGGCAGACACTTGCTCTAATAATCACAGGAATTTAAGGTATTCAAGTAAAGTTTTTTTCTATTAATTTAACAAAATCAGTTATCATTCCTATATATTTCTTGCTACACTTTAGAGCACTGTTGGGTTTTATCTGGGGAGTGCTGTATGCAGCCAGACATGAATTTATTAAAATGTATTTGTGTTTTCAAGTAAACTGAAAGCATACAGTAATAAAACCTATTAGTATGCTTATGAAATTATACCCCTTTTGTCAGTGATCTGAAGGGCAAGCTTTAGGGAGCATGTAATGATTTTTACCTACCCAGCATGTCTTTGGGTCTCTATCAGCCACCAGCTCCAGGAGTGAAAACAAAACCCATCACCTACATCATGGTTATTGATTGAGGCTCTGTCTCTGATATTTGCTGGAAATGTGAGGAAAGAAAGCACCCTCCTTTTGAAATGATGCCACAAAATACATAAGCATGCTGCCACTACTAGTCTTCTTCACCACTACATGACAAAAGTGAGCAAGTAGCTTGATGCTACATTACCAATGCATCAAGCCAATGAAGAGAAAGCAGAACTGAGAAATGGTAAGAATGAAGGCTGGTATAATTTAAACTTTGGATTCATTCACACCTAAGTTAGATTAGTTTTCCATGTCTTGCAACAAAACTATCTCTCACAAATATTCAAGATAAGTCTATGGGACAAAATGTCAAGCTTATTGCTAACATGGATTGATGCAAAAGCATTAGAAATTACAAGCAAAGTGAGCATATAAACAGACTTAAGGGAGAGAAAAATGAATCTTGATTCTCAAGCAAAGTTCTATTAACAAGATGTTTTCTGCAGATGGTTTTGTTGGGGTTGGTCCTAATACCAAAGAGCAAACAGAACAGAAGAACAAGGTCTACCTGATTGGTAGGAGGCATCAGTTGGAAAAGAAACACATACACCCTGACACTTATGTCTCCTACTTGACACTTAATCATACAGTGACTGGTGACACTATCTGAATCATGTCTTGTGGTGTTATGTGTAACCCTTCATAGGAACCTGCCTTGAAGCTCCTACTACACTTTAAGCTCCTAAAGTAAGTACCATGTCTGGTGCCTTTTAAAATTTCTGGCAGTACGTAGCACAGAACTTCATATGTAGCAGATTCTCATATACTTACTGCAATCAATGGAGGAATAAAATATCAAGTGAAAGAACAAATACCAGGAGAACCAAGATGGTGGCTTGAGTAGAGCAGTGGAAATCTCCTCCTAAAACCATATATATTTTTGAAAATACAGCAAATACAACTAATCCTAAAAGAGAGACCAGAAGACACAGGACAACAGCCAGACTACATCCACACCCACAAGAACCCAGCGCCTCACGAAGGGGGTAAGATACAAGCCGTGGCCCAGCTGGACCCAAGCGCCCCTCACCCCAGCTCCTAGTGGGAGGAAAGGAGTCAGAGAGGGGAGGGAGAGGGAGCCTAGGACTGCTGAACACCCAGCCCCAGCCATCTGCACCAGAGCACAGACACAGTGCATGCGTGGAGGGCTGGAAACTAGGGAAACAGGACAGTAAGACCTGTGAGTGGGTCCCCGCAGCTGGCACACCTAGGACAAAGAAAAGTGAGTGCTTTTTGAAAGTCTTAAAGGGACAGGGACTGCACAGCTGGACAGAAGCGCCCTGGGACACTTAGCCCAGCAGCTGCGAATCCCGGAGAACTCTGGGCACCCGAACCCCCACAGCACAGCTCAGAGGCCCCTCACCACAATAAACAGCCTCCCACCTGTTCCCCCTCTGACGCGGCTCTGCCATATTGGAGAAGTAGCCTGAAGCAGGCCACACCCACAGCAACTGCAGAGCTAAATAAGCTCCATAGTGGCCGGGAAAGATCAGAAGCCCCGTCTGCACACAGCTGCCCAACACAAGCCGCTAGAGGCCGCTGTTCTCCCAGGACAGGAAGGCCATAAACTGGCAAGAAGGGACTTTCTCTTAGCCAAAACACATGCCAGCTCCCCACAAATATATCTATAGCCATGAAAAGGCAGAAGAAATTGATACAGACAAAGGTCACAGAGGTAAACTCTGAGAAGGAGAAAGACCAAACCAGTCTTCCTGAAAAAGAATTAAAAATAAAGCTCATAACCATGCTGATGGAGCTGTAGAGAAATAAGCAAGAGCTAAGGGATGAAGTCTGGAGGGAGAATACAGATGTCCAGAGGGAGATTACAGAACTGAAACAATCTCTGGAAGGATTTATAAACAGAATCGATAAGATGCAAGAGGCCACTGATGGAATAGGCCTCATAGAACAGTAACTCATAGAAGCTGAAGCAGAGAGAGATAAAAGGATCTCCAGGAATGAAACAATATTAAAAGAACTGTCTAACCAATCCAAAAGGGAAAATATCTGCATTATAGGGGTACCAGAAGAAGAAGAGAGAGAAAAAGGAATAGAAAGAGTATTTGAAGAAATAATTGCTGAAAACATCCCCAAACTGGGGGAGGAAATAATCAATCAGACCATGGAAGTGTACAGAACTCCCAACAGAAAGGACCCAAGGAGGACAACACCAAGACACACAATAATTAAAATGGCAAAGGTCAATTATAAGGACAGAGTTTTAAAGGCACCTAGAGAGAGGAAAAAGGTCACCTACAAAGGAAAACCCATCAGGCTATCATCAGACTTCTCAACAGAAACCTTACACGCCAGAAAGGAATGGCATGATATATTTAATGCAATGAAAGAGAAGGGCCTTGAACTAAGAATACTGTATCCAGCATGACTATCACTTAAATATGAAGGAGGGATTAAACAATTCCCAGACAAACAAAAGTTGAGGGAATTTGCTTCCCACAAACCACCTCTACAGGGTATTTTAGAGGGACTGCTCTAGATGGGAGCACTTCTAAGACTAAATAGATGTCACCAGAGAAAATAAAAGCACAGCAAAGAACGCAGACCAACCAAATACTAACTAAAGGCAAAAAATAAAATCAACTACCCACAAAAGCAGTTAAAGGAAGTACAAAAGAGCACAGAATAAAACAACCAACATATAAAGAATGGAGGAGGAGGAATAAGAAGGGAGAAAAATAAAGAGTGACCAGACAGTGTTTAAAATAGCTCAATAAGTGAGTTAAGTTAAACAGTAAGATACTAAAAAAGCTAACCTTGACCTTTGGAAACCACGAATCTAAAGCCTGCAATGGCAATAAGTACATATCTTTCAATAATCACCCTAAATGTAAATGAACTGAATGCACCAATCAAAAGACACAGAATAATAGAATGGATAAAAAAGCAAGACCCATCTATATGCTGCTTAGAAGAGACTCACCTCAAACCCAAAGACTATAAGAACAAAGAAAGACTTAAGGAACAAAACAGCAGCAGAATCACAGAACCTAAGAATGGACTAACAGTTACCAAAAGGAAAGAGACTGGGGAGAAAGGGAGGTAAGGGAGGGATAAGGGTGGGGAAAAAGAAAGGGACATTATGATTAGCATATATAATGTGGGGGGGCATGGGGAGGGCTGTGCAACACAGAGAAGACAAGTAGTGATTCTACAGCATCTTATTATGCTGATGGACAGTGACTGTAATGGAGTTTGTGGGGAGGATTTGGTGAAGGGGGACCCTAGTAAACATAATATTTTTCATGTAATTGTAGATTAATGACAACAAAATTAATTAATTAATTAATTTAAAAAAAAGAAAGAACAAATACCATATAATTATTATTTAAGTAAGGTCATTATAAAAATAACACTTAATCAATCCAACTAAGCATCTGTTTTCTTAATTCTGTTTTTCCCTTCCTTGTCCATATTTAAAATAACCCTCTCATTCTTTTATGTCTCCAAAGTGATCTCTGTATAAGAAATTTTTTTTTTTGTCTGAAGCTGTTCAAATCTCAAGCAGCCTTCTCCAACTACCTTATCTTGGTTCCCATTTTCATCTTTGAGGAGTCAGGTGATATTTCTCTTTCTAGAAGCATTTTCTTTTTATTTATAGGGCATATTTCCATTGCTTTTCAAAGCAAAGCAACCAGTGTGCAAACACAACATCTAAAGGCAATTCAGGGAGTAAAAAACTGTCCCATTCTAGGTGCTCAGGTAGGGGGTCAAGATGGCAGCATGAGTAGAGCAGCGGAAATCTCCTCCCAAAACCACATATATTTATGAAAATATAACAAAGACAACTCTTCCTAGAATAGAGACCAGAGGACACAGGACAACCTCCAGACCACATCCACACCTGCGAGAACCCAATGCCTCACAAATGGGGTAAGAAACAAGTCCCAGCCCGGTGGGACCTGAGCACCCCTCCCCCCAACTCCCTGTGGGAGGAGAGGAGTCAGAGTGCAGAGGGAGAGGGAGCCCAGGACTGCTGAACACCCAGCCCCAGCAATCTGCACCAGAATGCAGACACAGTGCATGCGGGGGGTCCTGGATACTAGGGAAACAGGGCAGCAAAACAGGTGAGCAGGTCCCTGAGGCCAGCGCCTGAGGGCAAAGAAAAACAAGCAGCTTTTTTAAAAATTATTTATTTAAATTTTTGTTTGTTTGTTTGTTTTTTGTTTGGGTGAGTGCTTTTTGGAAGTCTTAAAGGGACAGGGCAAGACACTTAGTCCAGAGGCAGGGAATCTGGGGATCTCTGGGCACTCTAACCCTTTGGGCAGCAGGGAGCATGGAGGACCCTCACGGAGATAAATAGCCTCCCGGGTGCTCCCTCTCCAACATGGCTACACCATTTTGGAGCAACACCCCGAGCCAGGCCACGCTCACGGCAACAGTGGAGATAAACTCCATTACAGCCGGGCAGGAATCAGAAGCCCTCTCTGCATGCAGCTGCCCAGCACAAGCCACTAGAAGTCCCTGTTCTCCCAGGAGAGGAAGGCCACAAACCAACAAGAAGGGAAGTTCTTCCAGCCGTCACTCGTCCCAGCTCTGCAAACTATTTCTATCACCATGAAAAGGCAAAATTACAGGCAAACCAAGATCACCGAGACAACACCAGAGAAGGAAACAGACCTAATCAGTCTTCCTGAAAAAGAATTCAAAATAAAAATCATAAACATGCTAACAGAGATGCAGAGAAATATGCAAGAGCTAAGGGATGAAGTCCGGAGGGAGATCACAGATGCCAGGAAGGAGATTACAGAAGTGAAACAAACTCTAGAAGGATTTATAAGCAGAATGGATAAAATGCAAGAGGTCATTGATGGAACAGAAACCAGAGAAAAGGAACGCATAGAAGCTGACATAGAGAGAGATAAAAGGATCTCCAGGAATGAAACAATATTAAGAGAACTGTGTGAATAATCCAAAAGGAACAATATCCGTATTATAGGGGTACCAGAAGAAGAAGAAAGAGAAAAATGGATAGAAAGTGTCTTTGAAGAAATAATTGCTGAAAACTTCCCCAAACTGGGGGAGGAAATAATTGAACAGATCACAGAAATACACAGAACTCCCAACAGAAAGGACCCAAGGAGAACAACACCAAGACACATAATAATTAAAATGGCAAAGATCAAGGACAAGGAAAGAGTTTTAAAGGCAGCTAGAGAGAAAAAGGTCACCTATAAAGGTAAACCCATCAGTCTATCATCAGACTTCTTGACAGAAACCTTACAGGCCAGAAGAGAATGGCATGATATGTTTAATGCAATGAAACAGAAGGGCCTTGAACCAAGGATACTGTATCCAGCACGATTATCATTTAAATATGATGGAGGGATTAAACAATTCCCAGACAAGCAAAAGCTGAGGGAATTTGCCTCCCACAAGCCACCTATACAGGGCATCTTACAGGGACTGCTCTAGATGGGAGCACTCCTAAAAAGAGCACAGAACAAAACACCCAACATATGAAGAATGGAGGAGGAAGAATAAGAAGGGTGAGAAGAAAGGAATCTCCAGACAGTGTATATAACTGCTCAATAAGCGAGCTAAGTTAGGCAGTAAGATACTAAAGAGGCTCACCTTGAACCTTTGGTAACCACGGATTTAAAGCCAGCAATGGCAATAAGTACATATCTCTCAATAGTCACCCTAAAGGTAAATGGACTTAATGCACCAATCAAAAGACACAGAGTAATACAATGGTTAAAAAAGCAAGACCCATCTATATGCTGCTTACAAGAAACTCACCTCAAACCCAAAGACATACACAGACTAAAAGTCAAGGGATGGAAAAACATATTTCAGGCAAACAACAATGAGAAGAAAGCAGGGGTTGCAGTACTAATATCAGACAAAATAGACTTCAAAACAAAGAAAGTAACAAGAGATAAAGAAGGACACTACATAATGATAAAGGGCTCAGTCAAACAAGAGGATATAACCATTCTAAATATATATGCACCCAACACAGAAGCACCAGCATATGTGAAGCAAATACTAACAGAACTAAAGGGGGAAATAGACTGCAATGCATTCATTTTAGGAGACTTCAACACACCACTCACCCCAAAGGATAGATCCACTGGGCAGAAAATAAGTAAGTACATGGAGGCACTGAAAACACAGTTGAACAGATGGACCTAATAGACATCTATGGAACTCTACATCCAAAAACAACAGGACATACATTCTTCTCAAGTGAACATGGAACATTCTCCAGAATAGACCACATACTAGCCCACACAAAAAGCATCAGTAAATTTCAAAATATTGATATTCTACCAACCAACTTTTCAGACCACAAAGGTATAAAACTAGAAATAAGTTCTACAAAGAAAACAAAAAGGTCCACAAACACATGGAGGCTTAACAACATGCTCCTAAATAATCAATGCATAAAGGAACAAATTAAAATAGAGATCAAGGAATATATGGTAACAAATGATAACAACACTAAGCCCCAACTTCTGTGGGACACAGCAAAAGCAGTCTTAAGAGGAAAGTATATAGCGATCCAGGCACACTTGAAGAAGGAAGAACAATCCCAAATGATTAGTCTAACATTACAATTATTGAAACTGGAAAAAGAAGAACAAATGAGGCCTAAAGTCAGCAGAAGGAGGGACATAATAAAGATCAGAGAAGAAATAAACAAAATTGAGAAGAATAAAACCATAGCAAAAATCAATGAAACTAAGAGCTGGTTCTTTGAGAAAATAAATAAAATAGATAAGCCTCTAGCCAAACTTATTAAGAGGAAAAGAGAATCAACAAAATCAACAGAATCAGAAATGAGAATGGAAAAATCATGACAGACTCCACAGAAATACAAAGAATTATTAAAGACTACTATGAAAACCTATATGCCAACAAGCTGGAAAACCTAGAAGAAATGGACAACTTCCTAGAAAAATACAACCTTCCAAGACTGACCAAGGAAGAAACACAAAAGTTAAACAAACCAATTACGAGCAAAGAAATTGAAATGGTAAACAAAAAACTACCCAAGAACAAAACCCCCGGGCTGGACGGATTTACCTAGGAATTTTATCAGACACACAGAGAAGACATAATACTCATTCACCTTAAAGTTTTCCAAAAAATAGAAGAAGAGGGAATACTCCCAAACTCATTCTATGAAGCCAACATCAACCTAATACCAAAACCAGGCAAAGACCTCACCAAAAAACAAAATTAAAGACCAATATCCCTGATGAATGTAGATGCAAAAATACTCAATAAAATATTAGCAAACCGAATTCAAAAATATATCAAAAGGATCATACACCATGACCAACTGGGATTCATCCCAGGGATACGAGGATGGTACAACACTTGAAAATCCATCAACATTATCCACCACATCAACAAAAAGAAAGACAAAAACCACATGATCATCTCCATAGATGCTAAAAAAGCATTCCACAAAATTCAACATCCGTTCATGATAAAAACGCTCAGCAAAATGGGTATAGAGGGCAAGTACCTCAAATAATAAAGGCCATATATGATAAACCCACAGCCAACATTATACTGAACAGCGAGAAGCTGAAAGCTTTTCCTCTTAGATCGGGAACAAGACAGGGACGCCCACTCTACCCACTGTTATTTAATATAGTACTGGAGATCCTAGCCATGGCAATAAGACAAAACCAAAAAATACAAGGAATCCAGATTGGTAAAGAAGAAGTTAAACTGTCACTATTTGCAGATGACATGATATTGTACATAAAAAACCCTAAAGACTCCACTCCAAAACTACTAGAACTGATATCGGAATACAGCAAAGTTGCAGGATACAAAATTAACACACAGAAATCTGTGGCTTTCCTAAACACTAACAATGAACCAATAGAAAGAGAAATCAGGAAAACAATTCCATTCACAATTGCATCAAAAAGAATAAATTACCTAGGAATAAACCTAACCACAGAAGTGAAAGACCTATACCCTGAAAACTACAAGTCACTCTTAAGAGAAATTAAAGGGGACACTCATCCCATGCTCATGGCTAGGAAGAATTAATATCATCAAAATGGCCATCCTGCCCAAAGCAATATACAGATTTGATGCAATCCATATCAAATTACCAGCAACATTCTTCAAAGAACTGGAGCAAATAATTCAAAAATTCATATGGAAACACCAAAGACCCCGAATAGCCAAAGCAATCTTGAGAAAGAAGAATAAAGTAGGGGGGATCTCACTCCCCAACTTCAAGCTCTACTACAAAACCATAGTAATCAAGACAATTTGGTACAGGCACAAGAACAGAACCACAGACCAGTGGTACAGATTAGAGACTCCAGACATTAACCCAAACATATATGGTCAATTAATATTTGATAAAGAAGCCATGGACATACAATGGCAAAATGACAGTCTCTTCAACAGATGGTGCTGGCAAAACTGGACAGCTACATGTAGGAGAATGAAACTGGACCATTGCCTAACCCCATACACAAAAGTAAACTCAAAATGGATCAAAGACCTGCATGTAAGTCATGAAACCATAAAACTCTTAGAAAAAAACATAGGCAAAAACTTCTTAGACATAAACATGAGTGACCTCTTCTTGAACATATCTCCCCAGGCAAGGAAAACAACAGCAAAAATGAACAAGTGGGACTATATTAAGCTGAAAAGCTTCTGTACAGCAAAAGACACCATCAATAGAACAAAAAGGAACCCTACAGTATGGGAGAATATATTTGTAAATGACAGATCCGATAAAGGCTTGACATCCAAAATATATAAAGAGCTCACCCACCTCAACAAACAAAAAACAAATAATCCAATTAAAAAATGGGCAGAGGAACTAAACAAACAGTTCTCCAAAAAGAAATACAGATGGCCAACAGACACATGAAAAGATGCTCCACATTGCTAATCATCAGAGAAATGCAAATTAAAACCACAATGAGGTATCACCTCACATCAGTAAGGATGGCTACCATCCAAAAGACAAACAACAACAAATGTTGGCGAGGCTGTGGAGAAAGGGGAACCCTCCTACACTGCTGGTGGGAATGTAAATTAGTTCAAACATTGTGGAAAGCAGTATGGAGGTTCCTCAAAACGCTCAAAATAGACTTACCATTTGACCCAGGAATTCCACTCCTAGGAATTTACCCTAAGAACGCAGCACTCAAGTTTGAAAAAGACAGATGCACCCCTATGTTTATCGCAGCACTATTTGCAATAGCCAAGATTTGGAAGAACCTAAGTGTCCATCAGTAGATGAATGGATAAAGAAGATGTGGTACATATACACAATGGAATATTATTCAGCCATAAGATGAAAACAAATCCTACCATTTGCAACAACATGGATGGAGCTGGAGGGTATTATGCTCAGTGAAATAAGCCAAGAGGAGAAAGAGAAATACCAAATGATTTCACTCATCTGTGGAGTATAAGAACAAAGGAAAAACTGAAGGAACAAAACAGCAGCAGAATCACAGAACCCAAGAATGGACTAACAGGTACCAAAGGGAAAGGGACTGGGGAGGATGGGTGGGTAGGGAGGGATAAGGCGGGGGGGTGGGAGAAGAAAGGGGGTATTATGATTAGCATGCATAATTGGCAGGTGGGAGAAAGGGGAGTGCTGTACAACACAGAGAAGACAAGCAGTGATTCTATAACATTTTGCTAGGCTGATGAACAGTGACTGTAAAGGGGTTTGTAGGGGGGACCTGGTATAGGGGAGAGCCTAGGAAACATAATATTCTTCATGTAATTGTAGATTAATGATAACAAAAAAAAGAAAGAAAGAAAGAAAAGGGAGATTACTCCCTGATAGGATAAAACTAACTGTAAATCAACGATTAAAGCATGTTTTAAATATCCTTAATTTTGATCATTTAAAGGGTGTCAGATAATCAGCTATGGAAGTACATTTTTCTGATAATATTTCTTTCTCTTAAAAAAAAAAGCAGTTCCTGTGTGGTGATCTCCAATAAGTTCTTTACAATGATATAAAGGGCATATCAAAGTATGGGCAAAGGGTTTGTTTGTGTTTATACAGAAGATCAAAGCCTAATTTGGCTACCCAGAAAATGAATTAAGATACCATATGAAGAAGAACTTTCAACTTCAACATTCTCTGGAAGAGTCATTCCAGAAGATGAACATCAAAAAACTTCAACAAAGATCCTGGTGGTGTTGCAGTTGCAGCTGCATTCATCCCACCAGTTCCTGGACTTGCCATTGGAATGAAAAAGGAGATATCTAAGCTGGCCTGTGCATACAGTAAAACACCAAATTTGACTGAATCTATACTGTTGGAACTCAACCAAGAATTAGGAGAAGTGCAAGTTGCAGCGCTCCAAAATCTTGTGACTACAGACTATCTACTGTTAAAAGAACATATGAGATGTGAACAGTTCCCAGGAATGTGTTGTTTTAATTTGTCTGATTTTTCTCAAACTATTCAAATTCAGTTAGACCATATCCATCATATCATTGATGAGTTTTCACAAATGCCTAGGGTGCCTAACTGGTTTTCTTGGTTTCACTGGAGATGGCTGGTAATTGTAGGTCTGCTTTGGTTATGTAGCTGTATTCCTATTATGTTAATGTGTGAGCGCAATTTAATTAGTAGTTTAAAACCTATACATGCTTATGTTACTCTACATGAAAATTTGTCAAAGAAATAACCAATCTTCCCATGTTTTCTTCCATCTGCTACTCCTATAGCTTTTCTTCTTCCTTCCTAATTACAACCCTTAAGTAGAATTCGTGCCTCATAACGAAATTACCGAGTATCATAATTCTTCCAAGTGGTAAAGATACCTCAAGACAAATGCTGGGCATAGAAGCCACAGGGCATAAATCTGCAAAGAAGTAAAAAGCTAACCTTTTCAAACAATATTGTTTCTCTCCTATTTACCAACTTTACATTTCCCTGTATGGCCCCTGAAGATGACTGACTAATCAGAGACGGGTAAGATTCCTCAAGGGAGGAACAACCTAAGACAGGCACAGTCACAGGGGGGCCATCAGGTGAGGAATTAGGGATCAACAGAGGTGAGGCTTAGAACCTCACTCCCCCTGTTTTGAGAGAAATCTTCTGCATCCGTGGTTGTTTTGTTGCCCTTGTCTAGCTTGGATTAATCCTCAGTCTATAGGCACACACCCGATCATCTACATTTGCCCTCTTACAGCACTAAATTATGTTTTCTACCTTTATCTTGCATCTTCAGCATTTTATTAAAAAAAATAATAATAACAATAATAATAAGGGAGAAATGTGGGATTCACATATAAATCAAGGATAAAAATCAAACGAATATTCATATTTGACCTGATTGTTTATAGTTCATAATGTGTCATCAAAACCGAAAGTTTCTCTGATGACTGCCTTTGCACTGTTCACCATTTAAGAACTTATTCACTATGTAAGAATTTGTTCACCATGTAAGAACTTGTTTGTTATGCTTCAGAAGATTGGAGACTGTTGAGAATTAGGCTTGGGGTTGATTAATGATTGTGCATTGAGTCCCCTATACAGAATTATATTGTTGTTAACAACCATTTGATCAATAAATATGAGAGATGCCCTCTCAAAGAAAAAAAACTGTCCCATTCTAACCGACAAAGTAATGCATATTGCCAAGAAAGAATGTGGACTGCCTCCTCCAAAATGAACTGTGCACAGGATCGCTGTCAGAATGCTGACTCTTTAGCCACACCTGATACCTATATTCACCAAGTCAGATCTCCATGGAATTCACCAAGACGGTGGACATCAGAAATCCCCTCTCTCTCTCTTTCTCTCTAATTATCCCCAGGTGAATTTTGTGCTCACTGAGGATGAGAATCACTGTGAATTTCTTTAACTTGAGACACAGAGGGAAGCAAAGCATCGCTCTCATTTCAAAGGACTCTCTGTTATAGAAGAGATAAAGTTAATTGTTAGCAAGTACCTGCTTCTCAAAGAAGAGGAAAATTCTTATATCTTACAAGAAAGATGATTTTGGACAATCACAGGCATTACAAAGAAACATTCTACTCAAGAGCTGGTGAAATCAGAAGCCAATTAATGTCCCAACATCAGGCTTAGGAATTTCTTCCAAAATTATTTTTAGGATAATAAAAGAATACCAGTTTCAGTTACAGCTGAGGACACAGGGGCTATGTTTGGACATCTATCCCCTCTTTGTTTAGGACAGAGTCACCAGTATATGTATTTACACTTAAATAATCCACTTAAGTGTTGGTGAGACTATCTCATCAGAAATCCTCAAACTGTGTGATTGGAAACCCTTAGGAAATTTCCTTTTAGGGGACCTGGAAGTACCAAATAATGATTTTTCATTCTCCCAAGAATAGAGGTGTTGAATAACTGTAGTTATTTTTTTATATAACACACATTCTCTTAATCCTGTCTAAAAAAGAAGCTACACACCCCAAAATCTCATGACTATAGACTATCTATGGTTAAAAGAACATATGGGATGTGAACAGATCCCAGAAATGGGCTGCTTTAATTTGTCTGATGGTTCAAGTACAGTTGGACAATATCCATCATATCATAGATAAATTTTCACAAATGCCTAGGGTGCCTAAATGGTTTTCTTGGCTTCACTGGAGATGGCTGGTAATTATAGATTTGCTTTGTTTATGTCACCGTATTCCTATTATGTTAATATGTGTGTGCAAATTAGTTAGTAGTTTAAAACCTATACATACTTAAGGTACTATACAAGAAGATATGTCAAAGAAATAATCAATCCTCCCAAGTTTCCTTCATATGCTACATCTATAGCTTTTCTTCTTCCTTCCTAATTACAAACCTTAAATAGAATTCGTGCCTCATATCGAATTTACCGAGTATCATAATTCCTCCAGGTGGTAAAGATACCTAGAGACAAGTGCTGGGCATAGAAGCCACAGGGCATAAATCTGCAAAGAAGTAAAAAGCTAACCTTTGCAAACAATATGGCTTCTCTCTCACTTACCAACTTTACATTTCCCTGTATGGCCCCGGAAGATGACTGGTTAGCCAGAGACGGGTAAGATTCCTCAAGGGAGGAACAACCTAAGACAGGCACAGTCGCAGGGGGGCCATCAGGTGAGAATTTGGGGGTCAACAGAGGTGAGGCTCAGAACCTCACCCCCCCTGCTTTGAGAGAAATCTTCTGCATCCGTGGATGTCTTGCTGCCCTTGTCTAGCCTGGATTAATACTTAGTCCATAGGCACACACCTGATCATCTGATCATCTATATTTGCCTTCTTACAGCACTAAACTATGTTTTCTACCTTTATCTTGCATCTACCTACCACTTCAGCATTTTATTAAAAATAAAAATAATAATAATAATAGGAGAAATGTGGGATCAACATATAAATCAAGTACAAAAATCAAATGAATATTCATATTTGACCTGATGGTTTATAGGTCATATTGCATGATCAAAACCGAAAGTTTCTGTGATGACTGCCCTTGTACTGTTCACCATGTAAGAATTTATTCACTCTGTAAGAATTCGTTCACCATGTAAGAACTTGTTCGTTATGCTTCAGAAGATTGGAGACTGACGAGAATTAGGCTTGAGATGGATTAATGATTGTACATTGAGCATTGACCCCCCTATACTGAATTTTATTGTTGTTAACAACCAGTTGATCAATAAATATGAGAGATGCCCTCTCAAAAAAAAAAAAAAAAAAAAAAAAAAAAAAAAAAAAAAGAAGCTACATATTTACAAAACTTAGAAAAATATGTGTGATCTAAAAATTCATCCCCTATAGTTTCCCTGGCTTAAGAAGACATGCTTACCTGACTTGTGTGTTTCTATACAACAGTTGGGAGACATTTTTGTCCTATGATATGTAAGACAGAGAGTCTTGTGATTAAATGCATTGTGACTCATAATTTTTGCTGTGGTAGAGAAAATAAAAAGGGTCAGAAGACCTCCCAGCTCCACAACATTTCCTCGCTGCAGTCCACAGAATATGGCACAAAGTGCAGGAGACCCTCTAACATCACCCTAGGACCCGTGCAAGTCCCAGGTCCCACTCTCCAGACAAAGAGAAAACCGCCTCCTGGAAGAAGGTAGGTACAATGCGTAGGTACGATGCAGGTAATATTTGGACATCTGTTAGTACTACAGTACTTTGATTGTACATTTTCTAGGAGTAAAAGGAGAATGTATTCCTAGATAATGTCTACCTCTTTGTGATTTTAGAAAAATAAGTAAATAAATGTTCAAAACGTGGTCCAGAAAAGGTCAGCCATCTACTAAAACATCCTAGCTGGAGAAGATACAGATTAAGATGGGTCATAGCACATTTTTGATAACTTTAAATAATGTAAACTCATGAAATTTTGATGCTAGAAAATCCTTGGAGATAATTTAGTTCACTGGTTCCCAAAACTGGCTGACCACACAAATTACCCTAGATTTACTGAATGAGAATCTCAGGGGCAGGAGACAGGAATATGTGTTAATTTTTAAGTCCCCAAATGCATCTGAGATCACTCAGACAGATGAGTAAAGTGAGGGATTAAATGATTTGGTGAAAGTTGCCTGTCTTGACAACAGCAAAAGTGATTCTAGAACCTAAGTCACAAATTCTCAGAATTGAAAGTATCTGAGAAAATCATCACATCATAATGAACAGTGGATCTCAGAGTATAAGAGAATCTGAGGGAAGTCAGATTCCAGCCACCAACTGAAAACATTCTCAAACCTTGAGTCTCAGGTGAAACCTGGAAGCATGCATTTTGAAAAATCCCTATCTTTGATTCTGAAGGTCAACTACGGCCTGTCAGTGGTTTGCTTTTCTATTACATTTCCTCACTTTTGCTTAAACTTATTCCAACTAGGAGAAGCTTAATACCATTGTGATACTCACTGTAGTTCTATTAGGAAAGTCTTTCACATTTGTCTGCCTAGAAACCTGCCCCTGAAACTTTCCCCTATGGTAGTTAGTCCTGCCATCCTGGGGCCAGCAGAAGGTTGGTTCCTAACATACTATGTTAGCCTTATGAGCATTCATACCTTTCCAAGACTCCTCTTTCTGCAGGAGAATGAAGATGGGAAATTCCTCTAGTTCATCTTACTCTTCTCACTTCGTGATTCTCACTTATGGCCAAAACTCATATCCCAGTAAAAAAAAAAAAACTTAAATCAGTGACTGAAGCAGCTTCTTGCTGTCTTCCTGCTCAAAGCCACAAGCCTACACAAAGCCACTGGGTCTGGTTTAGAAACCAGTGGCCCCAGCAGAGCGAGAACACAGCCAAACCTGTTTCCCAATGATTAACTATTTCAGCCACAGACATTCTCTGGGACAAAGTTAAAGGCAGAGTGACTTCTGTCCTCCCCACAGCCTCCCCAGCCTAAACCATGAAATGCAGCTCAGGTGCGCACCCCTGGGAAAGGGAGTCTGACATGATCAAGCCGTGGTGTGTCGCTTGTTCCTGCCTATTGCCGGCTCAGGCTTGCCTGACAGGCCGACACTGCTCCCTGTCTGCCCTGAACCGCTCTC
This sequence comes from Manis javanica, assembly GCF_040802235.1. Lineage (NCBI taxonomy): Eukaryota > Metazoa > Chordata > Mammalia > Pholidota > Manidae > Manis > Manis javanica. The sequence goes on from NC_133166.1 coordinate 61,970,103, forward strand.
TTTGTTCCCTGCTTTCCCACACTTGCTCACTCCTCTCTCTGTTCATTTGGTGTTTATTTAGAACAAAGTGTTTTCTCCCATGAAAGGCATGGAAACAGACACACTTTTCAGGAACTACAGAGAGGGAGGCAGACAAGGGACTTATTTAAAGTTGAAAATCATTCAAGGGTATGTGCAAAATGCCCTGATGTGTGCAGAGAAAACTAGAACTGTGCTTCATTTTTTAAAGTGCTTGAAGTTATTTGAGAGCACTGGCTCACAATAAAGAAAGGAACAGGGGAGTGAAGGAAAACAGGACTTCCCAAGGACAGACGGAGAAAGACCCCGAGGACACAGACTTGACTGTGCCCAGGTACAGACCCTCCTTCAGAGCAGCTTAGGCTTCTAGCTGCACCTTCCCCTTGCCTGCCTTCTGCTAGAACACAGTAAGTGTCGTGGTGCAGATTCACAGTGCAGACTCTGAAAATAGGTGGTCAGGGACCTGCTGCATGCCTGCTCTGTCAGTTACTGGCAACCTACTTAAATGGTCTACTAAATTTCATCAGCTAAAACTGGAGATGATAATGCCTACTTATATTAGTGTTCAGCTTGGTTCAACTAGTAATCTCACAGGTTACTCACAGATTGCCACTCAAATTACATGTCTCACATCAGTCCACAGGGTGCTCCACCACCCACTCCTGCAGCTAGGAAGCCAGGGCCTCTATCAACACCACAGGGAAGGAGAGGAGGAGAGAGCCTGAAGGGTTACCCAGGACTCCCCACACAGCCTCAGCCTCAGAGTGGAATGTCCCTTCCACTTGTATGTCACACTCACATGAACGGGCTTGTAACCCTGTGACCTCTCTCCGCCATGGGACTGAGAAGTACAGTCTCCTTTGAACCTGGGGTAAAAGGACAGATAAAAATAGATAATAAGATACTGATAAACATCAGTAACATTGACCTCAGGGAGGCACAGGGCAGTTGTGTGGATTAAGTGACAAAATACTGACAACACAGTCAGTAAAGTATGTGGCCTGGCATAATGGAAGTGTTAAAAAATAGTAACTGATAATACTCAAAACCCCTGTTATCAACTTTGCCACTTGTGTTCAGTTACTCAGATCTCATTATACCCCTAACACACATGGAACATCTCACCCAGAGCTGGAACACATCCTCAACATGCCAGGATCCTTCTTTTCAAACTGGAGGACAAGAAACAGGAATTACAGGCTACAGTCTTCCATAGTTTAGAGTCTTGAGGCCCTTGGCAAGCCACTGAGTACACCACAGCCAGTGTAAAGAAGGCCACTATTAAGGAAGGAAGTGTGGTGAGCTGGAAAAGTAGTGATTTGAATTCCATTCCAACCCTCTAATCTATTAGAAGTAGAACCTTGGATACACAAGTCATTTCACCTTTCTGGAATTTGCTTTGCTTATCTGTAAAAGGAGTAGATTAGGCCAGATTTTGTAAAGCTCCATAAACTGAGAATATCAATGATTACAATTAATGCTTTTGCAAAAATGGTTCTATATCCAATGAGAAGTGGAATTTTCAATTACCTATCCAATCCTATAACCCAGGCTCTAGCTTCCATCTAGTTATGCTCTCCCAGAACCCTCAATACCCTAATTTTTATCACACTGGATGGGTAACAAGAATGGTTCTTAGTTGCTCCAGCAAAGGGAAAACTATATTAGGATAACAGAGGAAGTGTTATTAATTCCCTTATTTCTCCCCAGCATGGACTTTAATTTCTGCTCACTCCAAATCAAAAAGTATCTCAATCCCCCACTAAATGTCTACAACCACTTTCAGATTATTAGAGAATAGCAGAGAATGGAGGGAAAGATCTCTGAATCAGAGTGCAGAGATAAGCAGGTAGGGGCTTCAGACAAAGGGAGATAAGCTCTCCATCGGGTAGTCAGAATAAAGAGCCCCAAAAGATATCCACATTCTAATCCTCAGAACCAGTAAAAATGTTACCCTACAAGACAAAGGAGAAATAAGGTTGCTAATGAGCTCACTTTAAAATAAAGAGATTATCCTGGATTATCCAGGTGGACCAAAGTCAATCACAGGAACCCTCTACAGCGGAAGAGGAAGCAGGAGAGTCAGTGTCAGAGTGATGTAGCATGAGGAAGACCCGGCCAGTTATAGCTGACTTTCGATGGAATAGGTCTTGAGCAAGGAATGTGAGAGCCTCTAGAACCTGGAAAAGGCAAGAAAGTGGGTTCTCTGAAGCATCCAGAAGAAACACAGCCCTGTCGACACCTTGATTTTAGCCCAATGACACCCATTTCAGACTTCTGACATCAAGAACTGCAAGGTAATAAACTGCTTCAAATCACTAAATTTATGGTAATTTTTTACAGTAATATGAAACCAACACTCCATGATGCATAATTAGCAGCAGGCATTCAGCAGAGCAAAACAAATGTTCATAGAAATCAGTTGATAAGGATTACACTTCAAGTAAATGTATAGTGCAACAACTAAAACTTTCTGTAATCTACAAAAAATAACCTAAAATAGACACTAGGAATTTTGATGCAGACCATGTAAAAGACAAGAAGATCAACACTTACCTGGAAGTAAAGAGCAACTAACAGTTTAAAGTCAGAATTGCATTGAATATCATTTATAGGTTTTGCACATACTCTGAGGCAGTAAAACCTCATGGTTAAGAGCATAGATGCTGAAACCAGAATATTTAGCTCTGTCAGTTGCTCATTCTGTTCACCTTGGGCATAAACATGCAAAACTTGCATTTCTTTATATATAAAATGAAAGACAGTAACATCTACCTTAAGGAGTGATGAAAATTAAATGGATTAATTCAATGTCAAACAGCATGGTACGTATATATAGGATGAGTTCAGTAAATATCATCTATTTGTATTATATTTACATTCTTATGTTGATAGAATTCTCATTCCAAATGTCAGCACTTAAAACAATTTTGCTGTTTTCATAAAGACTGATTAAACAATTGCTCCCAGGATGTTACAGTATCAGGATTGGGTGGACCCAGTGGAAGAATCACAGTCACTATTCAGGTGCCACACAGTAGGAAAAGCCAGGTAAGCATCTCTGCTGGCAGAATTTTGTCTTAATGAGGGGTATTTCTGCCTGGGTGAACTGTACCTTACAGCAGCATCTGGAGCTAATGTCTGCACCCAGCAGGTGTCTGTGGACACCAATGACTCCCATTCCTGCTGTAAGAGAGAGAAGTAAAGAGTTGAAGTCAACTGAAAAGGAAGATATACTTAACACCCATGGTTTTTGGCATTACAAAGCCAAAAAGAATTGCTGAATTGCTTCCCTATGTGGCAGCACAGATGCCAGTGACTTTGCACCTGTGCTTACCTGTGAACAAGGAGCATGGTGGGAAAGAAAGAGAAGCATGAACATCAAGGGGAAAAGGCCTTTTCTTAGAAGTACTCACTGAGACCATCACTCACAGTCATCAAATAAATAGCCATTTGGGGACATATGTTCCTCACCAAACTATGAGTTTTTCAACTACAGAAAAATGTCTTCATCATTATTGTTTCCCACATAGTAGATCCTCAACAAATATTCATTCAACTGAGCTGAAAGTTAAATATTATAAAAGACAAAATTATGTCATGTAACAATATAATTTATTAAGATATGATGCATTTGCCCTACTGCAGAAGAATCAGAAAGAAACAGATATATGACACCCATACCTAGGGAGAAGATATAAGGCTTTGTGTGCATCATAAAACCCAGAGATTACCACAAGAGAATTAGCTATTGAGTTGTTAAAAGCCAAGGCTTACACAGGCAAAGAGCTAAAAGTCCATGCATAGGGCAGAGGGTACAGTCCTGACCTAAGTGAATGAAGGGAGCAGTTACAAAGGATTGGCCTCAGGCAGATGCAAGGAGTTGGGCATTTGGGGAAGATTTAAGAGTAGAGGATGTCCAGGAGACAGGAAATTTGATGAGGTGGCTTGTGGATGCTGGAAACCTCAACATCAAGAACCAATGGTGCTGAGAGCTGTGACTTTTGAAGCCTCAGATAAAGCTCCCTGGTGCAACGGGGCAGAGAGGGTGGATCAAGAGAGCTCAGTCAGCGAACATCTCAGTTGGGACTGTGATGGGTTAAAGACTACTGGCCCTTCATTTGGGGGGCATAACATAAATCCCCAGATATTGTGAAACCCAAGGAAGGGAGGACAGTGAAAAGGATGCAAAGACTCACTTACTTTCATTAGCAGAAATAAAAATGTGTCGTGCCTCTACCCATATTGCTGTAGGGCAAAATTCATACATGTTATATATGTATAATAAAAGAGAGGACTAAACAGAAGCATTAAAGCAATTATCTCTTTATGGTGTTAGTATAAGTAATATTCAATTTCTCCTCATAATTATATATATGTGCATTAAATATGTTAAATATTATAAACATACATTAAATATAAATATGTACATATATTTAAAGTTATTCTTAAAAATAAAAGAACGAAAAGCCTGGGCTTTGCCTCTGCAGAGGGTGGTGCAGTGATTATTCCTGGGGATGATGGACCCTGCCCTTTGGAACAAAGTCAAACTTTGTGCCTGGTTCTGGCCCTTAAGAAACTGGAGAAGCTGTGATGTTCAGGGACACACTGGCTCTCACAGAGGTTCCAGCCTTGAAACACTCATCAGTGGTCTGTTCCAACACAAATAATGACTTTGTAGGATGTTGAAGGAGTATGAAGCTCTCCAAGAAAGAGACAAAAACCTCTTCCCTCCACTGGCAACATCAAGCCACTGAAGTCATTGTGATTAAAAATGTCTCGCTGAGTCTATGGGGTGTGTGTGTGTGTGTGTGTGTGTGTGTGTGTGTGTGTGTGTGTGTGTGTGTGTGTGTGTGTGTGTGTGTGTTTTACTATATATCATCATTTCCGGCACTCTTTATTTCTTTGTATGGATCCAGATTCCCATCTGGTAACACTGCCCTTCTTCCCAAAGGACTTCATACAAGAACATTCTTCTAGACAACCACAGCACAACTGCCAAAGTTGGGATATCACCACTGACGTATCACAGGCACACCTCAGAGAGATTGTGGGTTCAGCTCCAGACCACCCAGTAAAGCAAATACTGCAACAAAATGAGTCAGTGAACTTTTTGTTTTCCCAGTGTATATAAAAGTTATGTTTATACTATAATCTGTTAAGTGTGCAATAGCAGTATGTCTAAAAAAAGCATGTGTCTTCCTTAAAAATACTTCATTGCAAAAAATGCCGACCACCACCTGAGCTCTCAGCGAGTCATCACCTTTTCATTTTGTGGGGGACCTCACCTTGGTGCTGATGGGTGCTGACTGGTCAGGGTGGCAGCAGCTGAGGGCTGGGGTGGCTGCAGCAACTGATGCAAAGAAGACAACGGTGAAGTTTGCCAAATAAATTTATTCTTCCTTTCACGAAGGATTTCTCTGTAGCATGTGAAGCTTTTTGATGGTATTTACCCACAGTAGAACTACTTTCAGAACTGGAGTCAGTCCTCTCATACCCTGCCACTGCTTTATCAACTAAGTTTATATAATATTCTAAATCCTTTGCTGCCATTTAAGAGGCTTCACAGGATCATCACAAGTAGATTCCATCTCATGAAACCACTTTCTTTGCTCATCCATAAGCAACCCTTTATCCAAGTTTTATCATGAGATTACAGCAATTCAGTCACATATTAAAGCTCCACTCCCAATTCTAATTCTCTTGCTATTTCTCCACGTCTATAATTACTTCCTCCTCTGAAGTCTTGAACACCTCAGAGGCATCCAGTAGGATTGGAGTCAACTTCTTGCAAACTCCTGTTAACATTATATGGTGACCTCTGCCCAGGAATCACAAATGTTCTTAATGACATCTAGAATGGTGCCTTTCATGAAAGTTCTCAATTTACTTTGCCCAGCTCCACTGAGGAATCACTGAGGAATCCAATGGAGGAATCACTCTGTGGCAGCTACAGCCTTATGAAATGTACTTCTTAAAGAATAAGGCTTGAATGTTGAAATTACTCCTTGATTCATGGGCCACAGAATGGATGTTGTGTTAGTAGGCATAAAACCACACTAATATCACTATACATTTCCATCAGAGCTCTTGGGTGACCAGGAGTTTGTCAATGAGCAGTAATATTTTGAAATAAATTTTTTTTCTGAGTAGTAGGTCTCAACAGTGGGCTTAAAATATTCAGTAAACCATGTTGTTAACAGATGTGCTGTTATCCAGGCTTTGTTGTTCCATTTACAGAGCACAGACAGAGTAGACTTAGCGTAATTCTCAGGAGCCCTAGGATTTTCAGAACGGCAGATGAGCATTGGCTTCAACTGAAAGTTCACCAACTGTATTAGCCCCTAACGGGTGAGTCAGCCTGTCCTCTGAAGCTTTGAAGCCAGGCTTTGACTTCTTCCCTGTAGCTCTGAGAGTGATAGACGGCATCTTCTTCTAATAGAAGACTGTTATGTCTATACTGAAAATGTGTTGTGTAGTGTAGCTGCTGTCATTAATGATCTTAGCTAGATCTTCTGGATAACTTGCTGCTTCACGCTGCACTTTTATGTTATGGAGACAGCTTCTTTCCTTAAACTTCATAAATCCACCTCTGCTAGGTACAAACGTTTCTTCTGCAGCCTCCTCACCTCTCTGAGCCTTCGTGGAAGTTGGGACCTTGGATCAAGCTTTGGCTTAGGTAACATTGTGGCTGGCTTGACCTTCTATCCAGACCACTGAAACTCCCTCCATATCATCAGTAAGGTGTTTGCTTTCTTACCATTTGTGTTTCCACTGGAGTAGCACTTTTGCTTTCCTTTAAGGACTTTTGGTTTGCATTCACAACTTCACTGTTTGGCTCAAGAGGCCTAACCTTCAGTCTCTCTTGGTTTCTGACATGCCTTCCTCACTAACCTTAAGCATTTCTAGCTTTTGATTTAAAGTAGGAGTAGATTAATGATACCAAAATAAAAAATAAATAAATAAAGTAAGTAAGAGGAGTGCAATTTTTTACTTGGATTTAGAGGCCTTTGTAGTACATTAATTGGCTTAATTTCAATATTGTTGTGTCTCAGAGAATAGGGAGTTGGCTGAGCAGTCAGAACACACAGGCATTTATTGATTAACAAGTTAATTGTCTTACATGGGCATGGTTCATTGTGCCCCAAACAATTAGAAGAGTAACATCAAAGACTTATGAACACAGATCATCATAACAAATATAATCACAATGAAAAAGTCTGATATATTGCAAGAATTACTTGAATGTGACATAGAGAGACAACATGGGCAAATGCTGCTGGAAAAATGGAACCAACAGATTCGTTCCATGCAGGGTTGCCACAAGCCTTCAATTTGTAGAAAACACAACATCTGGGAAGCTCAATAAAGCAAAGTGAAATAAAATGAGGTAAGCCTGTACTACCATCTAGTCTTTAATTTTTTTATTTTTGGTATGATTAATGTACAATTACATGAGGAACATTATGGTTAATAGACTCCCCCCATTATCAAGTCCACCCCACATACCCCATTACCATCTCTGTCCATCAGCATAGTAAGATGCTATAGAGTCACTACTTGTCTTCTCTGTGTTGTACTGCCTTCCCCGTGCACCGCCCCCTCCCATTATGTCTGCTAATAGTAATGCCCTTCTTTCCTCTTATCCCTCCCTTCCCACCCATCTTCCCTAGCCCCTTTCCCTTTGGTAACTGTTAGTCCATTCATGGGTTCTGCGAGTCTGCTGCTGTTTTGTTCCTTCAGTTTTATCTTTGTTCCTATACTCCACAGATGGGTGAAATCATTTGATACTTGTCATTTTCCCCCTGGCTTATTTCACAAAGCATAATACCCCCTGCCCCATCCATGTTGTTGCGAATGGTAAGATTTGTTTTCTTCTTATGGCTGAATAATATTCCATTGTGTATATGTACCACATATTCTTTATGCATTCATCTACTGATGGACACTTAGGTTGCTTCCATTTCTTGGCTATTGTAAATAGTACTGCGATAAACATAGGGGTGCATATATCTCTTTCAAACTGGGCTACTGCATTCTTAAGGTAAACTCCAAATGGAATTCCTGGGTCAAATGGTATTTCTATTTTTAGATTTTTGAGGAACCTCCATACTGCTTTCCACAATGGTTGAGCTAATTTACATTCCCACTGACAGTGTAGGAGGGTTCCCCTTTCTCCACATCCTCACCAACATTTGTTGTTGTTTGTCTTTTGGATGTTGGCCATCCTAACTGGTGTGAGGTGATATCTCACTGTGGTTTTATTCTGCATTTCTCTGATGATTAGTAATGTGGAGCATCTTTTTCATGTGCCTATTGGCCATCTGAATTTCTTCTTTGGAGAAGTGTCTGTTCAGCTTCTCTGGCCATTTTTAAATTGGATTGTTTGCTTTTTGTTTGTTGAGGTGCATGAGCTCTTTATATATTTTGGATGTCAACTCTTTATCAGACCTGTCATTTATGAATATATTCTCCCATACTGTAGGATGTCTTTTTCCTCTCTTGATGGTGTCCTTTGCTGTACAGAAGCTTTTTAGCTTGATATAGTCCCACTTGTTCATTTTTGCTTTTGTTTCCCTTGCCCAGGGAGATATGTTCATGAAGAACTTGCTCATGTTTATGTCCAAGAGATTTTTGCCTCTGTTTTTTTCTAAGAGTTTTATGGTTTCATGACTTACATTCAGGTCTTTGATCCACTTCGAATTTACTTTTATGTATGGAGTTAGACAATGATCCAGTTTCGTTCTCTTACATGTAGCTGATCAGTTTTGCCAACACCAGTTGTTGAAGAGGCTGTCATTTCCCTAATGTATGTCCATGGCTCCTTTATCATATATTAATTCACTATATATGTTTGGGTTAATATCTGTACTCTCAATTCTGTTCCACTGGATCTGTTCTTGTGCCAGTAACAAATTATCTTGATTACTGTAGTTTTGTACTAGAGCTTCAAGTTGGGAAGTGAGATTCCCCCAGCCTTATTCTCCCTTCTCAGGATTGCTTTAGCTGTTCAAGGTCTTTTGTGGTTCCACATGAATTTTTGAACTATTTGTTCCAGTTCCTTGACGAATGCTGTTGGTATTTTGATAAAGATTGCATTGAATCTGTCAATTGCTTTAGGGAGGATGTCCATTTTGACAATATTAATTCTTCCTAGCCAAGAGCATGGGATAAATTTCCATTTGTTAGTGTCCTCTTTGATTTCTCTTAAGAGTGTCCTGCAGTTTACAGGGTATAGGTCTTTCATTGCCTTGGTTAGGTTTATTCCTAGGTATTTTATTCTTTTTGATGCAATTGTGAATGTTTTCCTGATTTCTCTTTCTGCTAGTTCATCCTTAATGTATAGGAATGCAACAGATTTCTGTGTATTAATTTTATATCCTGCAACTTTGCTGAATTCAGTTATTAGTTCTAGTAATTTTGGAGTGTATTCTTTAGGGTTTTTTATGTACAGTATCATGTCATCTGCAAATAGTGACAGTTTGACTTCTTCCTTACCAATCTGGATGCCTTGTATTTCTTTGTTCTGTCTGATTGCCATGGCTAGGACCTCCAGTACTATGTTGAATAACAGTGGGGAGAGTGGGCATCCTTGTCTTGTTCCCTATCTTAGAGAAAAAGCTTTCAGCTTCTCACTGCTAAGTATGTTGTTGGCTGTGGGTTTGTCATATATGGCCTTTATTATATTGAGGTGCTTGCCCTCTATACCCATTTTGTTGAGATTTTATTATGAATGGATGTTGAATTCTGTTGAATGCTTTTTCAGCATCTATGGAGATGATTATGTGATTTTTGTCCTTCTTTTTGTCTATGTAGTGGATAACGTTAATAGATTTTCGAATTTGTACCATCTTTGCATCCCTGAGATGAATCCCACTTGATCATGGTGTATGATCCTCTTGATGTATTTTTGAATTCAGTTTGCTAATATTTTGTTGAGTATTTTTGCATCTACATTCATCAGGGATATCAGTCTGTAATTTTCTTTTTTTGTGGGGGTCTATGCCTGGTTTTGTTATTAGAGTAATGCTGGCTTCATAGAATGAGTTTGGAAGTATCCCCTCCTCTTCTATTTTTTGGAAAACTTTAAGGAGAATGGGAATTATATCTTCTCTACATGTCTGAAAAAATGCTGACCTAAATCCATCTGTCCCAGGGGTTTTGTTCTTGGGTAGATTTTTATTACTGATTCAATTACATTGCTGGTAATTAGTTTATTTAGATTTTCTGTTTCTTCCTTGGTCAGTCTTGGAAGGTTGTATTTTTCTAGGAAGTTGTTCATTTCTTCTAAGTTTTCCAGCTTGTTAGCATATAGATATTCATAGTATTCTCTAATAATTCTTTGTATTTCTGTGGGGTCCATTGTGACTTTTCCTTTCTCATTTCTGATTCTGTTTATGTGTGTAGAATCTCTTTTTCTCTTAATAAGTCTGGCTAGGGCTCTATCTATTTTGTTTATATTCTCAAAGAACCAGCTCTTGGTTTCATTGTTTTTTTCTATTATTTCATTCTTTTCAATTTTATTTATTTCTTCTATGATCTTTTTTATGTCCCTCCTTCTGCTGACTTTGGGCCTCATTTGTTCTTCTTTTTCCACTTTCAATAATTTTGAATTTAAACTATTCATTTGAGATTGTTCTTCCTTCTTTAAATAGGCCTGGATTGCTGTGTACTTTCCTCTTAGATCTGTTTTTGCTGCATCCCACAGAAGCTGTGGCTTTGTGTTATTGTTTTCATTTGTCTCCATATATTGCTTGATCACTGTTTTAATTTGGTCATTGATCCACTGATTAGGAGCATGTTGTTAAGCCTTCATGTGTTTGTGAGCCTTTTTGTTCTCTTTGTACAATTTATTTCTAGTTTCCTACCTCTGTGATCTGAGAAGTTGCTTGGTAGAATTTTGATCTTTTTGAATTTACTGAGGCTCTTTTTGTGTCCTAGTATGTGGCCTTTTCTGGAAAATGTTCCATGTGCCTTTGAGAAGAATGTGTATCTGCTGCTTTTGGGTGTAGAGTTCTATAGATGTCTTTTAGGTCCATCTGTTCTAGTATGTTGTTCAGTGCCTCTGTGTCCTTATTTTCTCTCTGGTTGATCTGTCTTTTGGAGTGAGTGGTGTGTTGAAGTCTCCTAAAATGAATGTTTTGCATTCTATTTCCTCCTTTAATTCTGTTAGTATTTGTTTCACATATGTAGGTGCTCCTCTGTTGGGTGCATATATGTTTATAATGGTTATATCCTCTTGTTGGACTTCCCCCTTTATCATTATGTAATGTCCTTATTTCTTGTTCTTTCCTTGTTTTGAAGTCTTTTTTGGCTGTACAAGTACTGTGACACCTGCTTTTTTCTCCCTATTGTTTGCATGAAATATCTTTTTCCATCCCTTTGCTTTTAGTCTGTATATGTCTTTGGGTTTGAAGTGAGTCTCTTGTAAGCAGCATATAGATGGGTCTTGCTTTTTTATCCATTCTATTCCTCTGTGTCTTTTGCTTGGTGTATTCAGTCCATTTACATTTAGGGTGATTATCGACAGATATGTACTTATTGTCATTGCAGGCTTTGGATTCGTGGTTACCAAAGGTTCAAGGGTAGTTTCCTTACTATCTAACTATCTAACTTCAGTTCACTTATTATGCTACTATAAACACAGTCTGATGATTCTTTATTTCTCTCCCCTCTTTTTCTTCCTCCACTTTTTATATGTTACGTGTTTTATTCTGTACTCTTTCATGTTTCCCTTGACTAATTTTGTGGACAGCTGATTTTATTTTGCCTTTAGTTAGTATTGGTAGTCCACTTTCTTTGCTGTGATTTTATTTTTTCTGGTGACATCTATTTAGCCTTAGGAGCACTTCCATCTAGAGTAGTCCCTTTAAAATACACTGTAGAGATGATTTGTAGGAGGTAAATTCCCTCAACTTTTGCTAATCTGAAAATTGTTTAATCCCTCCTTCAAATTTAAATGATAATCTTGCTGGATACAGTATTCTTGGTTTGAGGTCCTTCTGTTTCATTGCATTAAATATATTATACCATTCTCTTCTGGCCTGTAAGGTTTCTGTTGAGAAGTCTGATGATAGCCTAATGGGTTTTCCTTTGTAGGTGATCTTTTTTCTCTCTCTGGCTGCTTTTAATACCCTGTCCTTGTCTTTGATCTTTGCCATTTTAATTATTATATGTCTTGGTGATTTCCCCTTGGGTCCCTTGTGTTGGGAGATCTGTGGACTTCCATGGTCTGAGAGACTCTTTCCTTCCCCATATTGGGGAAGTTTTCAGCAATTATTTCTCCAAAGACATTTTCTATCCCTTTTTCTCTCTCTTCTTCTTTTGATACCCCTACCCACCTAGTCTTTAGACACCCTTTAAGCCCATTGTCCCAATGAAGTCCTTCAGAGCCAAAGAATGTAGTTGCAGAATCATTTTGTTATCATGGCCCTTTCATCTTCATCTCCTTCAATCTGAAACAGTTCTCAGCCTTCCTTGTCTTTGATGCTGTTGAAGATAACAGGCCTGTTACATTATTTGTATTGTGATAAAAACACACAACAGTATTATTTGCCAAATGGAAAAGTATTCATAATGAGTTTACCAATTCCTTAAACTGCTATCCTCTTGATTTGGGTATCATTTTATTTCTGTACACCTCATGCCTACAAGGTGCCTGGAATATAATGCATTCTTAGTAAATTATTTTTGAGTGAATGAATTATATACATTGGAGGTTAGGTTATTTATTGTGTGCAGGACAAGAGAAGTGTAGTGTTTTCTAGATTTGTTCCTTTATTCATCCCTCAGAAAACACTCTGACCACCTGCTCTATGCTGACACGGTCAGTAAAATAGTTAATAATCTGATGGACAGCTATACGCAAATCCTAACAATTCAATGGCTAGGGGCTGCAAGAAATAGTCAGAGGAGAAAGAAATACACCAAATAAAGTGTTGTTAATCCTAGAAAAGAAAGTGATTCAATCTGTCCAAGAGAACCAAGGTGTGTCCCAGAAGAGGTAGCAACTGACATGACTCCTAAGGAATTAGTAAATTTTTTAAATCAACGGGGAAAACAGCACTTGAAAAGCAGCTCCTTCCCACATTACCTAGCACAGTCCTATGCTTTCAATTGTAACTCAGTACTATTGATTGGTGAGTAAGACTGAAATGACTTGCCAGTAATTCAGGTGAAAGGAAGTGAATCCCAACTCTTGTCTGTTCTTTTCTGATTCAGTTAATTTGAGGACCTCTGCCAATCTCCTTCTGGATAAGGACATACTTCATGAGGTGACATCTTTGCAAAGCATAAAAGCTGCCTCTCACATGCTTTGCTTGGTCCTGTTTTATTTTGTTTAATTCCACTGGAATCTTCCAAACTGAGATTTCTTTGTAATGATCAGGTAGTCTGTAACAATGCTTGGATAGACTTGTTGCCTTGAGAGTCGGTTTGATTTTATTGATTTCCTTATAAAGTTTGTAATTGTTCGTAGGACCTTTATTCTTTCCTTTCTTTTGTATTTTCTAATTGCTTTATCTCTCACAGAAAAGGTCTGTGTGTGGCTTGTTGATGTTTTTCTTAAGAATATATGTGACAACACATGCTTGGTGAAGAAAAGCAAAAGTCTACTATCAAAAATCTCATTATGCCCTCTGATATATGTTTCTCTTTCATAAAAATGCTAGAGAATGTCTTTGTGAACTTCATGAGTAATTATAATCTTTGGAGGAGGAAACAAAATCTGTTATATTCAGCACTTTCATTCTTATGTTGTGTTATTAGTGTTTGGAATAAAACATTTTAACTCGATTCTTTAATCCTCTTTGTCCTTCTTAATGCCTCTGCATTGTTACTTGTGCTTTAATAAATGCAATGAGAAACCATCCAAGATCAGTGCAAAACCCTTGAAGGGGAGTATCCCTTCCTATACATGCATTCATTCAGCAAACATTTATTGAACACAGACAAAATGCCAAATAGGTTGTCAGCAACCTTGAATAAAGGGAGAACAAAATTCAAGTTTCCTGATGCTAAAGCTGGGCAAAACTGCAGAGGTGAATGACATCTATCCAGCCTATAGTTCTGATGCTGCAGAGCATTTAGGTTCAGACAAGGACTCTATAGACTCACAGAAGTGTGAATTCAAGTCCCGGTTTTGCTATGTAAGGTAAGGGACCTCAGGCAAATTACCTGACCTATTTGAGTTTCAATTCTCCTATCTATAAAATGTGGGTACTAGCAGTACCTTCCTCAAGAGTTTTGTGAAGATGAAATGAAATACTTCAGGCAAAGTGCTAATCAGATTGTCAGGAACATAGTAAGAACTCAAAAAATTTTAGCTCTTGATACATACTGATTTACATACATATACTCATTTACATTAACCTCCTAGGCTAAAAACATTAAAGGTTCTCAATAAATATTTGTTGACTAAAGCCAGTCCAGATAGCCCAACCCCAATGCAATCAGTTGATGCAACATCAGACATTAAATTGAGAATTCCTAACTTTAATTGGGGATGTTAAAAGGGAATTTGGGGATAGGTGGGTGGGGCAATGAGTGCATGTGTATTGCAGACCATCTCTCACATAATGCAACCTCAAATTACTTCTATTCATATAAAGTTAAGATGATGATCAACAAGCAGTCTGCAAATCCACTTCTATTCCACTTCTAACTTTTGGTCAAAGAAAATATAAAAGGGATGATGAATCAGGATATAGTTCTTGGTGAATCAAACTGTATCTTCTATTATTTAGGCCTGGCTTCAGTCCTTGCACTGACAGTAAAATAAGCAGACGGTTAGGGACCCAAATCAAACTACACAGAGTGCTCGTCCACTGGAGTATCCTCCATGATGCACAGAACTATAAAAATAATGACAACTCCAGGAAATAGAATCATATAAGTGTACAATGAAGAGTTCACAGGTAATTAGTAACATCTTAAAAATAATCATTTGACAAAGCAAGTGAACAGTCTTGCGGGGGAGAATAGCCAGTTCCAACAAACCATCATAGCTAATTATTGCGCACCTCCTATGCATTCAGCGTTTTCCAAAAATTTACTTGAGAATAACCCTGGAAATTCTCTGTCCTTTGGATAATGACCTGAAGAGGTATTTGGTGTAAGTAATGAAATAACGGACCCTGCTACATTAATTTTAAAAAATCAAATTATAAAAAAAAATGTAACTAATGTTATAAAACAATAAGTCTTCAACATAAGACACAGAGAAGCTTATTGGTCAAAATTTCTATGGAAGTTTAGAATAAACTTCTTTAAGGAAATATACTTAAGATAGATCCTGTCAAAAGTAGCACATAAGAAATTTAGGTACTGACTATAGTTTATAGAAATCTCCTTATTTGAAGGTTGATATGTACCATCATCCTGATAAATGCCTCTTTTTAGTCTATTCATTTCTTGTTTGCCCGTATCTCCCACCTCTAGTATTTATTGCATAAAGGAGTGTTTCTCAGACTATTCAGAGATAAATCACTTCATTGGTGAAGGGTTTTCCCACTGCCTATTATGTGCCTATCTAGCCTCGGCCAACAATTTATTACCAGCTGAAAAGGAGGCAATGAGGTAAAAGACTGAATTGTTTTTATGTCCATGTCTATATTTCTTAAAGAGTAAGAACCCTTATAAAAGAAATTCATCCTGGAACCTCATGAACCACCATTCATTTAGAGTAAAGTGAGCTTGTTATAAAATATTGAAAATAGAATCAAATTCTATGGGGCTGTCACTCTGTTTTACTACCGGGAGCTATTAAAATCCCCACCCAGTTACTTTCTGCCTCTTACCAACTAAAATAATGCTGTGAGCCTGCAAATATGAGTTCCTTTGAACACCACAGATATTGGCTAGAATCAACACACAGATTAGAATATAGGGCCCTAGCACCACTCTCATTTAGGGAATGTCCCCTCTACTGAATGTGATATTTGATTTTTTATTAGCCTTGAAGTATAGAGCATGATATAGTAGAAAGAATATTAGAATAAGAGGCAGAAAAAAATGTCAGCTTTAGTCCCAGTCTATCAGTAACATACTTTGTTAACTTGGACAAGTCATTTAACTTTTGTTCTCACTTCACTAATGTAAATAATGAGAGTTTAGACTCCATTATCCTTTTATTTAGGTTCTGCATTATTTGAGAGTCTGTATTTACCAACCAGTACAAACCTCCAGGTACCAGCCTGCCTTACAACCCCACATCTATTACTAAGCAACACAATTTAGGTACTGGCTGCACATGCACTTTAGTGAGCATTCTCCAAAGCAAGACATATCCATTGAGCAACGCTTACTTGAGAACATAGTTTTAACAGTAACAAAATGTGACTTTACAAATAGCCACTTAAATTGAGTCAAATGAGCAATTAGTAAAGGGTTATGCTCCAACTGCTGGTTAAAATAACCAGACCTTTGATAAAAACAACTGACTGCTGTTTTCTTCCCATGTGTAGACATTAAAAAAGAGGGCGGTGGCTGGGTCATTTGCTAAGTGTTCATTGAACTTTGTAAGAAACTGTCAAACTGCTTTCTAAAGAGCCCATAGTGTTTTTCATTCCCACCAGTAGTATACAAAAATTCCAGTCCTTCCTCATCCTTGAGAATAGTTTAATTTTCAGTCTTCTTAATTTCAGGTTTTCTGAAATGGGTGTCTAATTGTATCGCACTGTGGTTTCAGTTGCCATTTCATTAATAACCAATGGCTTTGAACACCTTTCCATGTGCTTCTTGCTATTTGTAGCCCTTTGTATGTGTGTGAAATATCTGTTCAAATCTTTTGTTCATTTTTTAAATGGCGTTATTTTTGAACCATAGGATTTCTTTATATATTCTTGATACAATTTCTTGGTCAGATATGTTTTTGCAAATGTTTTCCCCAAATCTATAGCTTGCTTTTTGATTTTCTTAACAGTAATTTTCAATGAGTAAGTTTTAATTTTGATGAAGTCTATTTCATCTTTTTTTTTTCTGTAAGAAAACTGGATGAAGTCTTTGTTGAGACACTGTGGGTAAATTGAAACATTTTCAGAATATTTCGCCTGGCTTTAGTATATCTGCATATCAATAGGCATTCAGAGGTGGAAAGAATTATGGCTTTAGTGCATTTGCACCTTTCCTCAGGGGTGGAGAATTTCATCTTCAGATCAATGGGTGATTATCTGGGTAACAGAGGGCTTCCTGTACCTGAGAGGTGAGGGTGGGGGCGGTGTGGTTGCTGTTGGAGCAGAGGAGAAAGACGGCCTGGGACTGCAGTTTGTGAGCAATAAACAGCTTTTAAACTTTATTTCTCCCTTTGACTGATTTGGGTTTTTAGAGGTATTTTGCCCCAGGATTTCCTCTCCCCGGACTTACAGACACCTTTACTTAACTCAAGGTAACAAAGACTTTATCCTGTTTTCTTCTAGAATTTTTATGGTTTTAACTTATATTTAATCTAATACTGAGTTTTTATTAATTTTTCTGTAAGGTGTGATTAATGGAACAAGATTTAGTTTCTCCATGTGAATATCCAGTTATCCCAGCACTATTTATTTATTAGAGATAGGATTCTTCCAACACTAAGTTAAATCTCCACACCTGCAATTAAGAGTTTGACTCCATTTTTGATGTTAAACTACTGACAGCTTTCAAGCCATACTTCCCATTCTACCCCACATCTGCGCAGACACCTGCAGGAAATTTAGACCTTCCAGAGCCCCAGCCAGCATGTGGACACTTTTTCCCAGTGTCACTCCCAGATACCATAAAGTCCCAACCCACTCTCTTTACCTGACTCAAGCTAGCCTGGACTTACTTGTGCCTGACCTGCCCTCCCCAGAAGTGTGTGACTAATACATTTTCTCTCAAATTCTCTTTATGTATGAAGTGTCATCATCCAACCTATCACCTGGGAGATGGTCCATCTGCCTCTGGTTATATGATCACACATCTTTGACAAATCAATTGACCATATATCTATTTTTTGAATTCTCAATGTTTTACTGATCTCTTCTGTCAAAAGCATATCTGGTCTTGACCAGATAGTATAGGTCCGCCAACTTTCTTCTTTCTTTTCAAAGTTATTTTGTGCATTCTAAGTGTCTCATAAATCCATATAAATTTTAGGATCAATTTGTCAAATTACAAAAGAAATTGCTGGGATTTTGAGATGGATTGTATTAAATCTAGAGACAGATTTTGAGGAAACTTCTATCTTAATAATATTGAGGTTTTTCAAACTAAGAAGATCACGTAACTCTCCATCTACTTAGATCTTCTTTAATTTATCTCAGCAATATCTTACACATAAAAATTTATTTGTAAGTATTTCAATTTAATTTTTTTCAAAATTTTCATTGTTCGCATCTACAAATACAATAGATTTGTGTCTATCAGTCTGATACTCTGTGAACTTGCTGAATCCACTTATCAGTTCTAATATTTTTAGTACATTCTTTAGAGCTTTCTATAGATTTCATCCTGTTATCTTGAAGACATATTTACTTCTTCCTTTCCAGTATGTATTTTTCCCCCCTTACTTTGTTGCACTATCAAGGTTTTACAGGTAAATGTTGAATAAAAGTGGTGAGAATGAAAATCTTTGCCTTGTTTCTGATACTAGTAAGGAGCATTCAATCTTTCATCCTTAGGCAGAGTACATTTGTTGTTTTCTTTGCCTCATTCTTCACCCTTTCCTCTATCTACAACCTTCCAATATAATCTTATGGTACCCTACCACTCTGACTCTGGACCTAGCCATGTGACTTACCTTGGCCAATGAATTTAAATAGATTTGATTCAAGAAGAAGTTGGAAAAAATGCTTATGCATTTCCATTTGCTCTTTGCTATCCCTTATTTCAATCAAAACATGTCTGAGCTAGTCTTCTTAGAAATGAAAGCCATGTGAAGCAGAGCCAGCTTGACACAGTCATCCCAGCCAAATCCATGCAGATCAATCCCATCATCCAGTGACCTCCAGACATACGAGTGAGCCCAGCCAAAAACAGCGAAACCACCCAGTCAAGCTGCAGCAGACTGCAGGTTCATTAGCAAGGTCAGATTACCATTTGAGACTACTTGAGCTGGGTCACAACAGCTGAAGCTCACAAATACATTTTGCTCTGTGCCACTGAAGTTTTATGATTGTTTGTTATGCAGCATTATTATGGCACTGGATAACTGATACAATAGATGATAAACAGCCTGTGTAAACTCCATTTTATTTAATCCAAGATTACCAATTAGTCATCTGAAATTCTTCCATATTCTGAAAGCATCAAACACAGCCCTGTTCTTTCTGCAAATGTTTCAAAGAAAAGGGCATGAGCTATTAGCATCTCAGTTTAAATTATTTTTCATACACAGAGGCTTCCTGCAATAATATTTACAATGTCCTGGAAAACAGCATTTGTATGAGTTGGGGCGGGAGAGAGGGAGTACATCATTGGAGAGAACCAGGATTCGATAATACCATATAAATTGGGCCTATTGTTACATGCCAAGAAAGCTTGTCACTGGCCACATTTTTTTTTTCTCCAGCTCCAAGAGCGGTCCACCTTCCTTGTGCTCCATCATGAGAGGAGTCTTGACAATGGAAACGCAACATTCCTCTTGCAATTCCAATTTCACAGTTGAATAAGGAACAAGTATGAGGAGAGAGCAGTCTAAGAAAGGCATGACAAGCACAGCAAATTGGGGAGCCTACTCACTTATTCTACCTCCTTCCTCCTTCCATGACCCTTCACTCTTTACACAACAACAAGAATTGAGAGTGGGCTTCAAGTCCATATGAGGTGTCAGACAGCCTTAACTTCCCCAAATGACTAAATTCTAATCAAGCAGAAACACTGGGTTGGTGTCTCTCCATTAAACTCGTATTGTGCTTCTGTTTTAAGACTTATTTAAAGAATAAGCTTTTCCTCCAGTGCTGTGCAACTGGAAAAGATAGGGAAGAGAGGACACTGAAAGTGACATCTGTCAGCCAGCAGTAATTAAGCAGAGATGTGTGGAGTTTCAGTGCCCTAAATGGTCCTGTTAAAGTGCTGATGAGCAGTGAAATGTCTGATTAAATTTTAAGCAGGGATAAATGGGCCAGTCAGACCATAGGATAAGGCTAATGGAGTAGTAGACTGAGCAAATTAAATGAACAGTGTGTCATTGCTAGTGAAAAGACAAGCTGGCACAAATATGCTTCTTCTAGAGTGTAAACATAGCTTCCTCTACATGATTGCAAAGAGGAGATCTGCAAGTGCCCCCTGAGCCTCAGAAATGCTCAGATTAGATATTAGGAAACTAGAGCTCCAGTTCTGGCTCTGACACCCAAATGACCTAACACGAATCATATCACTTCTTTGGACGTTTGTTTTCTCATGTGAAATAGGTGGTTAGTTCACAGATAGTCTTAAAGCTCTAAGAAGCTCTGACTTAAATTTCCTAAATGATTTGAGTAAAGAACCCAAATTTTACACCTATGCCGAAGCAAGAGTAAGTTGAAGTAGTGATTCACAGAGTGTGCGCAACAAAGCTGTAAGTATCATGGAGATAACTGGAGGGATGTGGCGGAGACTCCTGTGTCATGGTTTCAGGACCTCATCCCATCATTGAAACACAGGAGGTTTTCTCTCATCAGTTTTAAATTTTGTGTTCCATGCACATTTTTCATAATGGACAAAGATTCTGATAACAAACTAATTAGAAATCACTAGACTAATTTTTCCTGTTCTTCTGTTCACACATTTCAGAAGAACACACAAATTTGAAGAAACCACAGGAATCAGAAATAGAAGAATAGAACAGTGAAAATTGTTCACCGATGGAATCTTAAGATAGCGATCTCCTTCCATTAAATCAGGAAGACCAGAGGTAGAGTGTCTCATGGCTTCTAATGACAAGACTTGAGAATTTGCAAAAGTACATGAGAGTCATTGTACTTAAAGATGCTTGCTTCAGCTTCCATAGATCATAAAAACAGTCACACATTCAATAGACCAGTAAAAGAATTACAAATGTCTAGAACCCAACATGACTCTAAAGACCACCAAATCCAGGGCTTGTATTTGGTGTTCCCTTCCTCTCTTATTATCTGCAATTATGACTTCATACCTTTTCCATTCTCTCCACATTTTCTACCTCTTTCTATCCTCATTTTCATATTAATGACCTTACTTCATACTTCATGAGAAAGTAGGAGCTATTAACCATGAACTCCCACAGGTCTCACTACTGAATGTATGAACAAGTCAGCACTTTTATCTTTTCTCTCCTTTTTAACAAGATTAAGTCCTTCAACCTCTTTTCAGAAGCTTTAGGTCCCCATCTCCCTTGACTCCTCAGTAATCTCAGTTCTTGAATTATTCTCTAACTTTGTTATTATCTTTTGTCTCCCTCCCAACTTAAGCATTCCCATCAGTAATCAAATATGCTCTACTATTTATTATTTTTTGAAAACTATCCACTGATCCAGCCCTACTACCCCTACTAGGTACTAATATTTCTTTCTGTCAAGCTTCTTAAAAGAAGGTTTGTGCATATGCATATCACACATAGACACATTCCTACTGCTTCACTTACCATTCACATAAAATATGGATGGATGGATGGATGGATGGAGCAAGAAATATAGGAGAAAGAAAGAGACCACAGTTTATAACAGTTTTCAAACCTGAGAATTTTAGAATATATAAACCTATAAAAATTCTGAAGGACAGAACTTGTTATATGGCTATAATCACCAGATACATGCAATAACTTTGCTTGGTAGTCTATTTTTTTTTAAATGACTTCACAATACTGCTTTGGGTTGTCATGCCAAAACCTTCTTAGCCAACCCCATAATAAAAGATATTTTATTTATTTCAAACTATTTATTATTATAAATAATTCTGTTGTAAACTTCTCGTATGTATATTTTAAATGTATTTTCTATTATATGCTTGGCACGCTAAACATTTTCAACTCATTATGATTCAAAAATGAATACACAGTCTTACAAAATATTCTTTCTCTCACCAATATATGTAAATACTCTCTCTTTTCTAATCAGTCAGCATTTATGTATTAATACCTATTTTCCCAAGGTCCTGATTATATTTTCACAGGGTCAGGTACTATGCCAGGAACTATAGCATATATTCCATTTGGTTATATGAATAACCCTATTTTACCAATACCCTACAAGCAATTATCCTCAGGGATTCCCTAGTCATGAATTGCCATAAAAATAATACATAAAAAGGGATATGAAATGGGAAGCATCACTCTCAGGCCTGTCATAAAATCTCCATCTACCTAGAGTTTAGTGAACCACATGGGCTGACACTCACATCCACAGTGGTAACAAAACACCTCCAGGAACTTTGAAATGTGTGCTATGAATAGACCAATTTCTAGGACCTGCCTTCACATCTCCATTTTCAGCTATTTGGTCAGAGATTCTGGGCAAGTGTACTAGAAACTGTGTTATCCCTATATGGAGACAAGCATGCCATGAGTAACAAGTGAGCCCTCGATGGCTTTACAGTGGAGGAGACAGGTTAATTCCTTGTCAAGTCCCTGTGCATGGTGTCTGCTTCCTTGTTCCAATTACCCAGGAAGTGATGGCACTTTCTCATCCACAGCCTTTCAATACCTGCTGACATGTATTTAGGACACTGCTGGGCCTGTGAGTCTTAAGCACACTGTGTTCAGAAATTCTCATGGAAAATAAAAGTAACAAAGACACATAGGAGACTTAGCTCAAGTACTTTCTAGACTCAGACAATACCCACTTAAACACCAAGGGAAGAACTTGGATAGGCAGAAAGAGAAAAGATTCTTTTTCAATCAAAATATGTATTTGAATCCAGAAATAAAATATTATGGGTGAAGTACAACTGTTCATAGAACACAGACTATCACCATTAACCAACATCTTGACTTTTCTAGTAAGGAAGCTGCTTCCCTGGAAAGTGCAGTGACTTGTCTAAGCTAGTTTGTGGTACAATCCCTAAGAAGGATACACCCTGAAACATCATTTGCCTTTTTTCATCATTAGCAACTCATATTCCCTCATTTTTTTCAATAACTTTTATCAACTCAACAAATAATTTTTGAGTGTTTTCCGTAAAATTACTTCACAAGGCACTAAGGATTCAGCCAAGGTTGAAATGCAGTGATGCAGGGCATATAAAAGCAAAAGTCACAGCCTGGCAAGAAGATAGCCTTGTAGACTGATCATTAAAATGCAGTGTGATGTGCAGAATCAAAACAAATGGAACCATAAGAAGTTTGTTGCAAAGTCTGCCTGTGGGACTCAGGGGGAACGTCCCAAAGAAAACAGCCCTTGAGCTGACTTGAAGGAAGAACAGAAGTTTACAAGGGACAAAAATGGGGAAGATCACAGGGGGCAGAGGGAATATCCTATAAATGAGAAGTTTTTTAAGAAGCTACATAAAGTTTGCCGCTTTGTGGACCTCTAATGACACACTAACTTGTTGACAACCCCCTTATTTTTGGTTTCCCATGGCACCTTGTTAGTGTCCTCTTTCTTTGCTTAACTGTTGGTGTTTCTAAGGGCTCTGTTGCCATCCCTCTGTTCTTTCCCTACACACTTCTGTTGTACTTCTAAATGTCTCCTAGATCTCTCTCTTAGCTCCAAATCTATACATTCAACTGTATAATGAAAATACTTGAGCTCCAAATCTATAAATACAACTGTATAATGAAAATATTCATTTAAATGTAGCATATATATCTTATACAGTAAATATATGAGAATATTTTCAACATTTTATCTTTAAAAACCATGCTTTTACCCTGTATTACCTCAGTAAATAATACCATCACCAATACAGTTCAAAGGAAACCTCAATGGCATTGCTATTTTCTTTTCTTCACTCCTCACATTCGATCTATCTCCAGATGACCCAAAATTCTTCCTGACATCTATTCCACGGGCCTGACACAAACCCGTAATATAGCTCATATGCACTACAGTAAAAGATTTCATTGGCCTTTATGCCGCTAGTTGTGCCACAATCTAAAATTAAGTCTACAGACCTTCTTAATTTCTGAAAAGCAAAACTAATTATGACATCTGCCTCTAAATACTTAAAACTCTTTGGTAGGTTTCCAGTTACCTTAATTTCAATTCCAATTTCTGTGATTTGATCTATGTCCCCCACCTCATCTTTTATAATCACTTCTTTATCTCCTTTGATCTGGGTTTTTCTAACTTGCTTATTCTACTCCATCATTTAGCATCATAACCCTACTTTTCCCACTATTTGACGTATTTCTTTCCTTCTACTTCTTTTCATGTTTAACACATTCTTTTATTTTAGGTTTCAGATTAAATGTAACTTCTCAAAATAGTCCTTTCCTGACCTTATCCTAACTTTCCTTTTCATGTTATTCCTTAGATTTCATTGTCATGATGTTTCAAATGTCTACAGACTAATTTCTGCCCCATTCCCAAACTACAAATGGTTTGCTTTCTGTCACTATAGTTTGCGTTTTCTAGTTTTATATAGACAGACTCAAACAGTAGGTATTCTTTTTAGTCTGACTTCTTGCACTCAGCATGATAGATTTTGTGATTTTTTTTCCCCATGATATGTTTTGGCAAATACCCATTTATACCAAGAAACAGCATTAAGAGAAAAACACACAATGAAACCAAACTCTCAGGTGATCCAATATTAGGGTTAATGAGAAATTGACTTTGAATTCTTTAATTTACTTAAGGAATAGAGAACTTTGCCAGATAAGTGAAACTTAATTTTAAAAAATCAAATGGATTTCATAAAACTAAAAAAAATTATAATTAAGAGTTCAAAATAGCTTGACACAGCTGAAGTGTACATTAATTACATTTTTCAAAGTCCACAGAAATGCCCAGTTTACATACACAGAGAGAAAAGGCACAGAAAGGAGGAAAAGGTGCACAAGGGATGCAGCAAACAACTGTAACATGCCTATAATTGAATTTGATAAGGAGTGGATTGTAAAGGAGGGCAAGAAACAATTTCTGGGGAGATAATGGCCAAGAATCTTATAAATTCCATGAAAAAACATCAATTCTCAGGTTAAAGAACCATTATGAAACCCAAGCAGGATAAATAAAAACAAAACCATACCCAGACACATCATATTTGCTGAAAACTAAAAGCAAAAAAGAAAATTTTAAAAGCAGAGATAAAACACATTAACTACAAAGAACAGCAATAAGAATTACAGAACAGATGACTTCTAGAGAGAAATGATAAGATCAGGAACACAACAGAATGACATTATAAAAATACTGAAGGTGTCAACTTAGTCCTACACCCACTGAAAAGATCCTTCAAAAGTAAGAACAAAGTAAAGATATTTCCAGATAAACAAAGACTGAAGGAACTAGTCACCAGCAGTCCCTCATTAATGGAAATATCAAGAATATAACAATTTTTCAGAAAGAAGGAAAATGACTTTAGATGAAAGGGAATATAAGAAGGAATTAAATGTAGTACAAAGTATTAATATGCAGATAAAAATGTTTTATTGCAGTATAAACAATAAAAATAATAATGTCATATGAGATTTATAATATATGTAGAATTAAAATGCAGGATGATAACATCATATAAAGCAGGAGAGGGAAAATGTAATGATTTTTCTGGTTGTAATACCCAACTGATCTGAGAAATAGTAAAAGTACTAATTTGTGTTAAATTCTAATGAATCAAGGATGCATATTGTAATATCTTTAAGGCAAATATACTAGAAGAAATACAGAAGAATGTATAATTCATAAACCAATAGAGGGAAAATTATAAACAAAATAACCTATAAATCCAACAGGAGAAAGGGAGAGAAAAGGATCATAAAAAGCATGGGTTAAAGGGAAAACAAATGGTAAAATGATATTTATAAACACAAATGTGTTAATAACTACACAGCATGTAAGTGGACTAATAGTGTAATTAGGAGCCTAGTTTAAAACACCATTTGATTGTGAAACTTGATTTAAAAGAAAAAAATACAATTTTTATGTTGCTTATAAGAGACCCTCTTTATAAATTAACAGAAAGGTAAAAAAATGAGCCACATAAAACTGAACCAAAAGAAAGTGTATGCAGCCCCACCAACATAAGACCAAGTAGATATTAAGGAAAGAATAATTATTAGAGATAAAGAGGAACATTTCATAAAAATTAAAGAGTAAATAAACCAAGAAGATATAGTTCTTAATATATGTCCCAAATAACACAATTTTAGTGTATAGAAGGCAAAAATTGACAGAAACTAAAGAAGAAATAATAAAGTTACAATTATATTGGGAAATTCTAGTAACCTTCAATAAATAACAAGATGTCAGTAATAATACAGAAAATCTAAATAATGTGGTTTTAAAAACTTAATTAACATATAGAGAACACTGGAATAAGAACAAAATGCATACTGTCTTGAAATAGATTTATAACATTAGACATATAAAAAAAATTAGTGCACATCAGGAAATTTTAAGTAACTGAAATCATTTGAAGTATGTGCTCTTAACACAGTAAAAATTAAGGTAGAAAAAAATGAAAAATTGGGAAATGTCCAAATATTTGGGAACTAAGCAATATACTTCTAATTAGTATATAAAACTTTAAAAGGAATCACAAATAAAATAGAAAATATTTTAATTGAATGACTGTACAAATATGACATGTCCAAATTGTGGGACGTAGCTGAAGAAATGTCTCTGAGGGAATTTCAGAGCCTTGGATGTATGTATTTAGAAAAGAAGAACCGATAAAAGCCAATGATCTACTAATTTTGTATATGAACAGGCAATATCACAAGATTGTGCAGACATTCAGAAGATATAGAAGGATAATATGAATACTAAATACTGTGCCAAAATATTTTAAAATTCAGGTGACACTAGCAAATTGCTTTAAAAAATATAACTTATGTAAACTAATGCCAGATATATTAGATACTGGATTAGTCTCATTATCTATTAAAGATACTAATCCATAAGAGTAAAAAATATCTTCCCACAATGCAATTTCATGTTTGAATAGCTCCCTTGGTGAATTCTTCAACAAAATAATATGATTGGAGGTGTTGGGAGACTCCAGATTTTAACTAACTGAGCAACAATTCGGGGTAAATCTGAAATGAACCAGATAGTTATAGTTAGAGAAAAAACATGGTCCTAATAAAACACAGATTACTTAGTCTGCTTCTCAACCGGAGGAAGATGCCAATAAAGATCTCTCTACACTTAGTGGTTCATGTGACAGACAGCTACAAGAGACCCCATGATAGGTAGGGGTAAGAATAAAAACAAGAGTAAGTGATTAAGTGAGAGAAAGAAATAGAGAGAGCCCTCCAGGTCTGCCTCTTGAACACAAAGAGATGGCCCACTAACATACCCAAAGGATGACATGCTCTGGCACCTCTCACCAATAGGTTAAAAAAAAAAAAATTCCTTACGGGGAGGAACAAATGGGACAGAGGAGATAGATTCTTGGAGGATTCCTTCTAATACTGTTTCCTCTTAAAAGATAAAAGAAGCCCTTTTTGAAACATGAAAATTGAGGGAAGTGTTTCCCATATCCATCGTCTTACCATAGAAAAGTAGGAAAGAGGTGAGAAACGCGGCGGCCAGGCAAATGGCGCACCCGGCTCTGTGCAGCACCGCTGCGAGTCATGTGTTACGGGCTTCGGCGCTGTCCACACAGGACTAGAATCTCGACTCCTCCTCTTACCAACTGTGAAACCCTGAGCCAGTCTGTCACAGCATTTTACCAAAGTGGCTCAATGGATTTTAACAAAATTTGGAGTCTATTTAGACTCACATAAAATCATATGGGGATAGTCAGATGGGATGGTTATTTAGTCAGATGGGATGGTCAGATGGGATGGTTCCTGTGCTAACATAAAAGCACAGGAAAATGTCAGTGTGACTAAGGCTGGAGAAAAACAAAAGAAGATAGATAGATGAGAAGAGAGAGAACAGAGGGAGAGATTGCTAGAGTTAGAGAAAATAAGGATTGGTTTCATGTATCGGCTCAGCATTCAGGATAAATGATCCAGATTGTAAGCAATGATTGTGATTGAGTTACTACTCACAGAGACAATCCTGTGTTAGATTACTACCTGACAAGTAAAAGCAAGAACTAATTTAATACTATTACATTTATAACTTATTCTACAAGCTTTTGTTGGGTATACACTCAGTATCAGGCACCAGGCTAAATGTATAGGCAGTGTAAGAGATTATGTCTCCAATTTTCAAGCATCCAAATTAGCCTACAAGACTAATTTGACTAGTCTACAAGAAAGAAGCAGAAAAGCATATCACTTTATGACACAGTTGGAGAGAGACAGAGAAAATAACACAAGGAATTTAGAAGAGTCATCTCAGTATGCATGAATTTTGCTCTTCAGAAAGTCCTACAACTGCTCAACACTGCCTATTAATTGTGATTACATTGAAATCAAGGAAAAGTCAGAGAAAGCTTGATTGTGGATATATATCTAAACTATATTCTCCATAGTAGCTCTAATTAGCAATAAACCTGGGATTTTATTCCACAAAATAGAATAAAATTATTCAAAATAGTGAATAAATACAGAGAAGTTTAAGGAAAATGCTGAACATAGACTAATACTACTAATAATAAAAGCATTGATCATTTATCGAACATTTATTATACTCCAGAGCAGTGCTGAGTCTTATTTATATTTATGTGCACACACACACACACACACACACACACACAGTTTTTTTCCAAGGAAGATATTACTAATTACTAACCTTGTTTTTCAGAACAGAAAACTGATCCTCAGCAATGTAGGATATGATAGCCTTCTACAGAATGCTACAGTTCCAGGGTATAATGAAATTTAATCTTGTCCCAAAAGCCTGTTGGTGCTGCCAGATCTGGGGTCATATGTCATGTTTACAGCTACAGAGCCTAAAATGTACACTCCATGGTAAGTGATTTACTAAGGGAGTCATCTCAGAAGAAACCAGTAAGTAAATGAGGTAAACAAAACAGAGCAGAAGCTACAGAAAGATATGTTTTAGGTGAAATCTTATAGAGACAACTGAAGCAGGAATGCTCTCCACAGTTGTCTCACTTGAGGGAAGGGGGCCAGGCTATTGTGCCACTGTACCAATAAGCCCATGTACACAGAACATCCCCCAACCCCGGCGAGGAATGCTCCGAGGACCAGGACTAGACTGAAGCAACCAAAGGACTCAGGAAGCAAACCTTAAGGAGGCACTCAGTCTCAGGAGCTGATTCTGTATGTATGTGACCCTAAGAATGAGTGTCTGCTTAAATTTTGCTCTCTAGATGCCTTGTTTGTGTCATCAGAGTCCAGGCCCTATGTATAACTTCCTAGGTATTCACAGGCAAGGTGATTCCTGTCAGCTAAGGGTAGTTCTCAAAAGAAGGAAGCCTGTGTGAGCCATGAGCAGCGAATACGTCTATATCTGGGGAATGGCCATACCAGTACAGTAAAGGGGATTAGTAGGGCACTAAGAATAGCTACTACACTCTACATCTTATACCAATCAGAGCCAATTTTACCTTATATTAACTTTACTACATCCAGACACCGATTCTCTAGAATTCTTGTTGGTCATAGTTCCTGCGTAAATTTATAGGCAGAGGGTCAGTGCAATGAACTCCAGCTCCAGCTACTGAAAGTTGGTCCTGATGTGGCAATGAATACTCACCATCTTCTACCACACAGAGATCCCCTCACTCTGCTGGTGGCTTGCCTGGATGGAACCCAGACCCTGGTCCCTGAGGGACCTGCGTGTGTGTTTATCATGCCCTTTACCAGACCATGGTTTCTGAGCTTTCCATTTACAGTGAAAACTCATCAGGCAGTGCCAAGAACATATCAAATGGATTCTTCCCCACTCCCATGGTGTGGCAGCAGCCTCCTTTCCTCATGGCAGTCAGGGTCATTTACCCCTTCCAGTCTGGTAGCTCTGCTCTATGCCTGCTGATCTATTGGCATGAAAAACCCAAAGTGAACAGGCAACAGTCATAACTTTAAGTTTAATGATACTTTTACTAGGTCTCCTGTGGAAGCATCTGCCCACTAGGAATAATACTCTAGACCTACAGTATCTGAACTTATAAGGATAGGAAAAAAATTTCCCAAGTTGGTCACTAGGACTAACAGTGAATGGGACACTCTCCTCCCATTTCTTGGTTCCCAGACTCAAATATTCTACTCTTGTGGGTACACCCATACAATGGCTATTGGTTTAGGGGATATATTACATGTTGAAGGCCAGTGCTGATCTTCGGAGTGCTCTCTCCAAGCCGGCACCACAGCTGTACCTTCAAGGGGCCATTCCACTGCACTAGGAGGCCAACATATGGTATGACATGTCATAGGTCTAGTCGGTCTCTATCCATGGTTATGTGTCCAATGATGTACCTTCATTGCTATAAAGTGGGTCCCTTAGTTCAAGAAGTTATAGACAATCTCATGTTGGAAGTGCTCTCAGAAGTGATGCTGACTGAGAACTGTAGCCAGAAAAGGCAAACCATCACTGGAATATGTGGCAGTCCAAATCTGGGTGAACTGTACCTTTTCCAGAATGGTAAGGGGTTTAATGTAATCAACTTTATAGCAAGTGGGTGGTTAGTCTCCTCCACGGAAATTGCAATATTAAAGACTCAGTGCTGGTCTCTGTTACCAGAGAGTTGAAAGTTGATATTCAGCAATGATAGTAACTAAATCAGCCTTGGTAAGAAGCCCAGTCTGCCACCTATGCATAGCCTCCATCTCTGCCACCATGGCTTTTTCTTTCATTGGTTCATTGCACAATCAAGATGTAACTAAGGACAGAGAATAGCTAACATCTACTAGCCAAGTCATCCAGTTTTTTAAGAAATCATTCTGCAATAGATACCCTGAGGTGAGCATTAATGTGCAATACAAAGATCCCTGTGCTTTATATATAAGTCCATCCACATGATTCCCCACCAGACCTCCTTGACATAGATTTTCCAATCTTGCCCCTTTCAGGTAGCTAACCAACCAGTGAAGTGCTTCATCACTGCACCTGAGTTTGTGTAACTCCTGTCACTTTTCTGTCCACACAAAGTAGATATTCAAGCAAACTAGCTAAGTTCTTCTACTCACCACTATTTTAAAGGGGCACGCATGAGTACAGCTGTCCTGCAACCATACTCTATTTTTGGTTATCAATATAGTATATTTGGTGCCAATATAGTATGGCTGACTTCTGCATAAACCAAGAACAGTTTGTTTGTTTATTTCCTCCCCTATCAGCTGATCATAAATAAGTCACCATGAAGCCACAGGTGTGAAATGAGGTAGGGTCATCAGTGCAACAATAGTAAGTGACATGTGGGTCAGGGCCACCTGTTCATGCAGCTTATGTATGACCTCTGAACCTAATTCCAAAAGTACTGTACCAACTTGTAACAGATTGCTGCTGGTTCCACTAACCTTAGACTTGTGGGCCTAACAGCATGTAGATCATGATGAACAATGCTGGCTGCACACTCACTTGATGTTTCATGATAACATAATTTGTTTCTACCAGGGCCCAGTATCATTCTGGTAGTTGCTTTATGAATAGTGGTCTATTTCCTTTTTGCAGATTGCATGCTTTTGTTCTAGAACCTTAGGAATCTGTGCCTTAACTCTCCTATTGGGGCTTGTCAAAGACAACACACAGCATCTTTTCTCAGAACAAATACCTCTAGTAACATGGAATCAGCCCAGCAATATGACTTAAGTGGCAAAGCACCAGCCTAGACCTGTTGCAAAGGATTTTCTTGCTCAGAGCCTAATTCAAAACAAGTAGCCTTCAACAACACCCAATAAATGGATGAAAATAATATTCACAATTGCAGAACATGCTGCTTCTAAAACCCAAAGAATCCTGGTCATCAGCTCAGACTGCCCTCCAGCTCTAGGAGATTATATCTCTATAAAAGTTTCCAGGAAGGCCCTCCTGAATTTCACATTTTACTTCAAATTGGTAACTGATGAGAAATCGCAATTTTCTTTCTTCAACATATCAACGGTTCTTTGCACCACAACCCAATTCCACAAACCCTATAATTATTATTCTAATACAATTGCAATGAGATTGCAAAAGGTAATGATCCCCCTCTACCAGTATCTTGCTCCAGTTCCTCACAGATGAAAACCTAAACAATTTCACCGCTGCCTCACCATACCAGGGACCATCAATACTCCGCCTACCACCAGTGATGGGGTCATCATTGCCATTCAGCCAGTGGATGATCCAACCCCAGAATCCCATTCTTTAATGTCAGTTTTCCAGGATCACTCCTGGTCTTATGTTAGATTCCCTAGAAGCTGAGTTTGAGATGGGATTTTTGTGCAAGTAATTTACTGAGAATGCTCTCAATAGACAGTTGTAAGATAGGAAAGCAGGAAAAAGCAGGGAAAGAAGATAAGCAAAGATATGATTTTGCTGAAATCTAGCATTAGACTGATCTCTTAGAAAGACCTGGAACCCACACAGACCTACAAAGTTGTCCCATTTTGGAGCAAGGTGGTCAAACTTTTGAATGCCCATATTTGTCAGTAATTTACTGTGGACCACACCAAAGGGTAAGCATTATCTCCCAAACAATTCTATATAAAGAGGCTCACATCAGCTAAGGAAAATTCTTAGAAGTTGGGGGCAGGTGTGAACCTTTATACCAACATTTCCAGCAATTGGGGGATGGATGTACTCGCCTAGCAAAGGGTACCCGAATGGGCCACCAAAAGATATATAGCAGAAAACATGGGTTATAAGATAACCTATCACTGTAGTCTACCCACGAATCAAGTAATCAACTAAATGACCACGTGTCACCTTCACCATACTTCCCAAACATCACCCACAGACTGTATTGCTGGGTACTGCCTGGTATTAACCATCTTTAGCACCTGCCACAAATAGAGAACATGTCTCATCAGCCAGCACAGTGCACAACGATGAATCATGGGAGGTAATTACAAGTTTATTTTGTAGCCCTCTCCCTTTTGAATATGCTCTATAAGGAGACCTTTTAAATTGCTTCTGAGGGCAAATTCAGGTGGACCATATGACATTTCTTAGGCATACTAGAAATTAAAATATCCAAACCAACAGTCAAAATTACAAACTTGCTATAAATTTGGCTCCATAAATTTGGGGAATGGTTTATCTTCTCAGGTTGGTGCTGAAGAGAGGGGAAAAGTAAGAAGAGGCAGGAACCTTGCTACTTGGCGGGCACTCTTAGGGTTTTCTTTGTACCCTCTGAGCTCAGTGTAGATAAAGCCTGACTGTTTCTCTGGGAGGTACTTTAATGATATTTTCCAAAACTATGCCATTCATCACTGAAATTATCTTACCTACAATATTCTTCACTTTGACAAATAAATCTCATTTCGGCTCATCACTAACACCTTTACCGGTCCCTAGGAATCTGGTAGCAATGCAGTCTGTACTGGCCAGAGAGTGTTCAGCCCTCTGTACAGCCTCAAGGTGAACCAAATTCCAGCTCTCTCTTCTGCATCTGGCCTATGGGATGTAGGGTTTCTTTCCCCCAAACCCAAGGGATGTAGGATGTCTCCCATGCTACAGTAACATTCCTTTGCTCCACCCCAAAGTGGGTGACTGATCAGGCTGTTACCCTTTAGATCTCTCAACAATTTTTATAAACAGGCTATCGTCCTCCAAACCGAAGAAGTTCTGACCATTAAGTACTGACTACTGAAACCAGTCATTAGGTTTGAGATACAAGGCAGGGAGGTCCACATCTCATCTGGGGTAAGTGATAGGGTTCATAGCACACCAAAAGCTTTCTCCAGAATTCCTCTTTACAAAGCTTTCTCCATTTTCACTTTTTCTGACTTGTTTTATAAACTAATATGGGTTAAGGGCCCAAGAGTTTTATAATGAGCATTTTGGCTAAACCTTTTTAAAGTGCATCTGCATCTTCACCTCACATTGCATGTGGTGTCCTCCATGTCACAACAATTCTGTAACACTTTCACTTTAACATACTGTCACATCCAGTTTTTAGTTCCAGGTTTGACTTCTTGAGCTCTGTCAGAATAAAGATTCTAAAATCATGTCTTTCCCCTAGTTCTCTACAGGACTTTTCCATCCAGTCATTTCACCTCTCTTAAGGCCAATCCTCAATAGACTTATTAAATAGTTCAGTTAAACATATACTATGTTCAGAACATAATATATTCACCCACATTTAGAGCCAGAGTGATCTGAGATCAGTTCCAGACTCTGTCATTTATTGGTTGCATGATCTTAAATAAGTTACTTGGCCTCATTGACCCTTATCTGTAAAATACCTGCTTTGGACAATTATTGTGATGATTAAATGATATAACAGTTTTGTCAGGTACATAATAAAGGCTCAACAAATATTAGGATCTCTTATCTGTACCCACAAGTTTCATTGTTAATTATGTGTTTAATTAAGACTAGTTGTTAATTAGGAGTTTTGGCACATGGAATCCAGTCAAACCCCAGCATCTTTTTCTTTGCCATATACCACACAGCAATCAAAAATTAGCATTCTGTTTTCAGTAGTAACATAACCAAGATGGGGAAGTAAGAGACCCCAGTTTCAGTATCCCAACAAAGATCAACCATTTGAGAGCTATCCACTAACAAAACCAGCTCTGGGATAGCTCAGGAGTCTGCTAAAGAAGTGGAATAGCAACAACAAAAATGGAACAATGGAACAAAAACCCTGCAATGACTGCCCAAAAAGGGAAGAAAGAACAGCTTCATTTTGCCTGCATCACCCCATCCTCCACATGAGTCCTGCTCATTGCCAACAGAGAACTCTCCACCCAGAAAGAGTTCTCCCCACCAGGAAAGAAAGAGTGGGTGAGCCACGAGCTTCCTTAGCCTTTGGGGGTATTGCACAAGGACCCACTTTGGTTTCACCCCACCTAGAGACCAGCAAAGCTGAGATGTATAGAGAGAGTTAAGAATACGGAACAAGGACCAGGGCTACCAGAGCCAGCCATGCAGTGGGAGCAGTCAGAGTTCCCAGTGATCTACCAAGAAAAAGAGGGAGGAAACTCAAATAAATAAAACTAGAAGTGCAAGAGGAGACATTATAACTGATCCAAAGAAATACAAAGTTTCAAAGATTCATAAACTGTGAACAATTAAACTCAAAACAAATTGAAAAACCTAGAAGAAAGGAATAAATTCTAGACACATACAACCTGCCAAATATTAATCATGAAGAAATAGGAAGCCTGAAGAAACCAATAACAAGTAAAGAGATTGCATATGTCATCAAAAGCCTCCCAACAAAGAAAAGCCCAGGATCATCTGGCTTCACTGGTAAATTATGCTATACATTTAAGGAAGAATTAATGCCAACCCTTCTCAAACTCTTCCAAAATATTGAAGAAGAGGAGGGAACACTCCCAAACTTCTTTATGAGACTAGCATTATTCTGATGCCAAAGCCAGATAAGGATATTACAAGAAATGAAAGCTACAGGCCAGTATTCCTGATGAATACACAAACAAAAATTTTCAACAAAATATTAGCAAACTGAATTCAACAGCATATTAAAAAAAACATTCACTATGATCAAGTGAGATTTTGCCAAAACAATCTTTTGAAAGAACAAAGTCGGAGGCATCATACTTCCTGATTCCAAACTGCATTGCAAGGCTATAGTAATGAAAACAGTATGGTACTGATATATAAACAGGCATAATATCCCAAGAGAATAGAATCAAGAGCCTAGAAATAAACTCACACATATATGGTCAGCTACATTTTGAAAAAGGAGCCAAGAACACTAAATGAGAAAAGGCTTGTCCCTTCAGTACATTATGTCGTGCAAACTGGATGTACACATGCAAGAGAAGGAAACTGGACCCCTTGCACCAACCACAAAAATTAAACAGAAATGGATTAAAGAATAAACATAAGATCTAAAACTTTAAAACTCCTAGAGGAATACGTAGAGGAAAATCTTCTTGACACTGGTTTTGGCAATGATTTTTTGGATATGACACCAAAAGCAGAAGTAGCAAAAGCAAAAATAAACAAGTGGGACTACATCAAATTTTAAAACTTTTGCACTGCAAAAAAACAGAACAAAAACAGTCAATAAGATGAAAAGGAAAGTTATTAAATGGGAGAAAATATTTGCAAGCCATATATCTGATAAGAGGTTAATAGCTCAAACATAGAAGGAACTCATATAACTCAATTGCTGCCCCCCCCAAAAAATAAGCCCATGAATAATTTAACTTACAAAATAGGCAAATAACCTGAATAGACATTTTTCCAAAGAAGTCATACAAATGGCCAACAAGTACATGAGAAGGTGCTCAACATCACTAATTATTAACATCACAAATACAAATCAAAACCATGAGATATCACCTCACACCTGTTAGAATAGCTCTTATCAAAAAGACAAGAGATAACAAATGTGGCAAGCATGTGGAGAAAGGGAAAACCTGGTGCCCTCTTGGTAGGAATGTAAATTGGCAAAGCCATTATAGAAAATAACATGGAGGTTGCTCAAAAAATTAAAAATAGATCTACCATATGATACAGCAATCCCACTTCTGGGTATGTACCCAAAGGAAATGAAATCACTATTTCGGTAAGATATCTGTAAACCTATATTCATTGCAGCATCATTTGTAATACCCAAGACATGGAAACTACTTACGTGTCCATCATTGGATGAATGGATAAATAAAATATGATGTATGTACAATGGAAAATTATTCAGCCATGAGGAAGTAGGAAATCTTGCCATTTGCAATAACATGGGTATTTGCAACAACCTTGAGGGTACAATGCTAAGTGAAATAATTCAGACAGAGAAAAACAAATACTATATAATTTCATTGATACATAAAACCTAAAAAAAAAAAACACTCATAGAGGCAGAGAGTAAAACAGTGATTGTCAGCATCTGGGAAGTGGGAGAAATGAAGAGATGTTGGTCAAAGGGTACAAACTTGCAGATAAATGAGGATGACTACATTATGGAGATCTAATGTACTTACAGTATGGTGACTATAGTTAACAATACTATATTGTATACTTTAAACTTGCCATGAGAGTAGATCTTAAATGTTCTCACCATAACGCCAACAACAAGGTAATTGTAAGATGAAGGATGTGTTAACTAACCTTATTATTGTAAACATTCCACAATATATACCGTGTATAAAATCTTATTATATGACTTAGACAATGTTTTATGTCAATTATATCTCAATTAAGCTGGAAGAAAAAGAAAGCTGTCCTATTTTCAAGGAGAGAATGACGTCCCTAGGATCTGAAACTCAATGCAAAAGCTTTGAATCCAGAGTGAGTAAATGATTCAGGACTGAAACAGGACTAGCTACATAACCTGCAGGGCCTAGTGAAAACTGAAAATGTCGTATCCTTTGTTCAAACATCATTAAGAATTAACAAAATATCAAGAGCAGAGCATTAAACCAAGCACAAGACCCCACTTGGTGCCAGGCCCTGGAAAGCCGGCACTTCACAGAGGTCTGAACTCTGTGACTGGACCCTGGCCTCCTGTTTCTACTCTCTGCTGTACTAGCAAAATGAACACAGACAAATAAACTGTTCCAACATCAACTTAATTAAAGCTGATTGGACAAAACGTTAATGAGCAAAATAATGACCCTCTCCTACCCTCTTTTGCAGACAGAGAGAGTTTTACATGGTTACCTGCTAGGCCCTGTTCAGTTGACAGGCAGTGTCAGGAGGCAAATTTTTGCAGACCTTGCTACTGTTTAAATGTCTTTATTAACTCCAGGCAGCTTATAGCTAGAGCAGTCTCTGTTGTCAGACTCTGTTGTGAGGTCTCTGCTGTGGAAAGAATAAGAGACAAGAAAAGAAAAGGAAAAGATAGAGAGAGAAGGAAGAAGACACAGGGGAAGGAGGTGGCAGACAGTTGCAGAACTCACCAAAACACAAGCTGGGGGCCCTAAAAGATTCACATCATAACTGCATGAGAAGAGATCTCTGACTTTCATCAGCTGAGTGTCAAAACAGTAGGAGATTCCTAGATCCCTGCAATTTGGCCACTGCTCATGGATCATGTGACATCAGTGATGACTCATAGTTTGTTCTGTTTGGATACAGGCAAGAAAGTGTGACAAACACTGAGACCCCATGCTTTCAACTTGTACTTAGATCTGAGCATTTTTATTAAAAGTACGGTCTATAATATATTGCAGACCACTATCATGCAGTAGAAAAAAACAGGCCACCAGATTTTGTATGTCCAAGCTAGATGAGATCTTTGAGGGCCTCTGGCTTGAGGGTAATCTTTTGGGAGTCATGAACCATACGTACTTTATTTTGCTGAGTGCCTAAGAGTTTCATGGTCTCTACAGAAACTCCTGGGTCCCCAATCATCCACACAGGATGAGGGCTACAGACTGAGTCTCCTCCTATCATGTAACCTCCCTCAGCTTCTCATTATCAAAAGCAAAATAGAGATAATAATGGTACAATATGGATAAATCTTGAGGATATCATGCTAAGTGAAATAAGCCAGCCACAGAAAGATAAATGCTGCATGATTCTCCTTACAGGAGCTCTCTAAAATAGTCAAATTCATTGAATTGACAATGGGCTAATGGATGCCAGAGGATTGGGGGAGTGGAAAATGGGAAGCTATTAACCAATGGGTATAACGTTTCAGTTAAGCAAGATGAGGAAGCTCCAGATATATGATGTACAACATTGTACCTATAGTCAACAATAATGTTCTTACACTTAAACAATATTAAGGGTAGATCTCAGGTTAAGTGTTCTTATCACAATAGAATAGAATTAAAATAATAACAATAATGGTAACAATTGTACAGGATCATTATTAGTAATGAATGAGATAAACTAAGAAAAGTGCCTAAAATGCATGCAACAGGCCTCCCTCATCTTATCTCAGGCCTCCATGTTATACTGTATAGTGATCGCCATGTACCCCATTAGATGCCCCCTTTAGGACTCATTCCCCAGCTTCTCAGTGTTGGCAGCTGGCAGCAATCGGGAGAGTCTCTCCTCTGAAGAGAGAGCCTCTTCCCACAAGATCGTACATCCTCCTTGGGAACAGCCTCAATCCAACGACAGCAATCCAGTGTTAGCAAACACAAACACAAGAAGGCCTGGCCCCATTACCTCTTTTCAGTGCTCCTCTAAAGAGCACTCCCAGCATCAAAGCTTCTGTGGAAGTAGCTAAGACCTTTGTTGAGAATGGACGTGATTCAACTCCATCTGATCCTCCTTCCTTCATGCCCCAATAAGGGCTTCTCTAGTAAACTTCCTGCATGCAGGTCTCCAAATTAGAGTTTGCTCTGTGGCTGTATTGCCTTCAGAGCCTCATAAGGCCAAGATACATGAGTCCATAACAAACAGATAAATTCCTAAGAAAATGGCTGGAGAATCACAATGCGGAGAAAGGGCAAGTAAATGCAGGTTCATGAGAGGCCACAGGTCCAGCAGGTAATAGAGTACTAGAGGTAAGGACTTACTTTCAGCGACAAGGTTTTAATCCCTGAGAGAAATGAAGGGGCAAATGATAGCCTTAGGCATGAATGATCTGGTTTCCTAGGTTCAATCATGCACTGTAGGAAAACAAAAAAGAAAGAGAACAAGCTGCCCCATCATGTGGCAGCTTGCCCCAAGCAGGAAGTGCACTGTTGGAAACAGAAAGCAAGGCAGAGCAAGTAAGCAAAAGGCTGAGGACGAGTCCCAGAGCTCTGGATCTACCATCTGTCCTGCCAAAGGGGATCCCACTGAGTGCAGGCAGAGCCTGCAAGTGACAGCTCCACAACAAGGAAGTCTAGGAGCAAATTGCTGAGTTGATCATGAAACTCAGAGACTAAAGAATTCATGGCAGCAACTGGGTTTTAAACTTCAACAGAATCTGACATTTGTGAAAACAGATATCTCTAAGACGTAAAGTTACGTGGTTCTTCTCTGTGCACATCCCCTACTCTGCCCAAACAAGATCTTACCAAATACCTGTCACTCTACTACTCTTTTCTCTGACCAGATCGAAAATTATCACTTTGGTATTGATGTGAGGTCATCTTTTACTATAACTCTTTATCTATAGCAGTTTGATGTGCTGACATATTAAATGCTTAATATGTTATTAATATAAATTAATAAATACTAATATAAATGTGATTAATTAACAGAGCTTTAGGAGAGAGTATTGATAGCACAGAACCCCACTCACCTCTTAAATGGACATTCTGAACAAAATGTGTTTTAGAAATAAAAACTTCCTTCCCACACCTTGCCCCTCTGAGCTTCACCCTAGTTTGGAGATGTTTATACTGAGATGTCTTCTCCCAGGTTCTCTTTGTGAGCAGCTTTCAATATATCCTGTGCCATGGAGTGAGGAAGGGAGGTGGAAAGAAAAGAAGGGAGGAAAGGAAGCAAGGGACAAAGAAAGGGATGGAGGGAGGGAGGAAGTAGAACAGGCAGGCAGACAGCACATTTACACTATTAGGGGCCAAACATTAAGCCAGGAACATTCACATAACTTGCTTCATTTCAATTAAGATTAAACCCAGAATTAAGAGTCAAAATTTCTAGTACCATATTGCACATATAGTAATTAATATTTCAAATGGTCCATTAACACACCCCACCAGCTGCTTGATCGGTGATTTTCTATTTGAAATGATGCCTCCTAGGGCACTGGGCTGGTACTTCCTCTAAGACGAGACCCATGTATTCTTAGCAGTTAAATTTGGCTTTACTGTTCATTGAGTTCTCTTTCAAGTACTCAAGTGGTCTTCCCAGTTAGTTGGAGCAAAACTGAGCTAGAGTGGTAACAAAGGTTCATGTTCCACAGTCCCAGAGCTAACTCCTAATGGCCTCATGACTTCTGTGTAATTCACATCTGAAGGAGCTTGAGAGAGGAATGGAGAAGAGAGAGAAAAGGGAGGGAGAGGCGGCCCTACAGATGACCTTGGAGCAGTGTGAATGATGTCTAATGTTCAGCAGTTATAGGCTATCAGACACTAATATACTCTCTGGGCTGAACTGAATAGGCCCATTACTCTCAACTGCAATTTGCCATCTGTGAAGTGAGCTGGTGGCTTCAGACAAGACTACAAATTGCACCTGATACCAAAAAAGACAAGGAGGGGATTATGATGTAAAATCAAGGGAAGAGTAGATAGAGACCTAGGCTGACCAAAGGCCATGCAAGGATAAGGAGAAATAAAACTTAGCCTTCAGAAGAGTCCCCAGTGACCCCAACCACTCATGAGACAGAATTCATGGATCCTAACAGACTTCATGGAATTTCCTGAGATCAAAGGTTTAGTGTCATTAGGAGGGATGTGCACAGCTGGAGCAGACAAAACACTCCCTTGACAGGCAGCCCCACTCAGTCTGTTGTCACAATTCAATAGCTCCTGGTGACATTCATTTGACATCATTTCAGGAGAGAGATCTTACCACAGCACAAAGAAAAGAAAGAGACTTTGAAAAAATGATGGCTGTAGATACAGAGCAGTGCATCAGCTCGCAGTAACAATGATGAGGACAATAACAGCAATCACGACGCCGACCAATGGCACGTCTTCCTTCCCATTATAAGCACTGCCATTTGGCAGATGTGGTCTTAAAACTGTGTATGAAATTGCATTTCAAGTCTGCTCTACCACTGAGGAGCTATTATGGACTGAATTGTAATCTCCCAAAATTCATTTTGAAGGCCTAACCCCCAATGTGATTGTATTAAGAGATAAGGCCTTTCAGGAGGTATTTAAGGTTAAATGAGGTCTTAGGGTCGGGGGTCTCTACCTCGACCGGACTGCTGCCATTCTAAGAAAAGGAAGATGCACTGGAGATCTTTCTCTTTCATCACACACACAGAAGAAAGGCCGCATGAGAACACAGAGATGATGGCCAGCTGCAGGCCAGGAAGAGAAGCCCCTGCAGAACTCACCCATTCTGGCACCTTGACCTTGGACTTCTAGCCTCCAGATTTGTGAGAAAATAAATGTCTGTTACTTAAGATACCCAGTCTATTTATCTTCTTGCAACAGGCTGCACAGACTAAAACAGGAGCAATGCTGGCTTAGGCAAGAGTGACAATACCTTGGACATCATGGGGGCATTTTCAGTGATTCACTGCATACTGGGGACTGATCACGGTGTCTGGCACACAGTAACTGGTATCTTTTG
Source organism: Manis javanica (assembly GCF_040802235.1). NCBI lineage: Eukaryota > Metazoa > Chordata > Mammalia > Pholidota > Manidae > Manis > Manis javanica. The sequence goes on from NC_133166.1 coordinate 62,012,327, forward strand.
TCTTCTTCCCAGTGACATTCCAAGCAAGGGGATTGTGTTGAGAACATGTGAGCCTTGATCTTCTGACTAAACTGAAGTCTCTAGATCCCAGGAATCATTGAAGCTGGGCCCCATGGCACACAGCAGAGGCCTCTTCAATCTAACTTAAGTGAGAAAAAGAACCTTCATTCACTGAGCATCTTCTACACACCAGATACTATGATAATCCCCTTGCTCATTTTAGGCTTACAACTCTGTAGAGATAATTGCTGCTCAGAAAAGTTAAGGGACTTGCCTAGGAGCACACAACAATGAGGAGCAGAGATGAGAACCCAGCTCTCACAGACTGCAGAGCCGTCTAGCACAATCCACACAGGCCCTCCACAGTAAGCCTAAGCCCAGGGGATGCTCAGCCTGGCGCAGTGAACTTGCTTACCTGGAATGCACACAGGTCTAGCAAGCAAAGGGCAGCGGCCTGCTCAAAAAAGTGATCGCAGAGAACATAAAACCAGCTCTTCTCAAAATGCCTAATGACATGGAAAAAGTACGTTAAGTGAAAAGCAGCACATACAACTTTTTTAAAGTATGATTCCACTTGTTTGTATACATACACATGTATGCATATAGACATATATTCATTATGTATGTATTCATTTGACATTATCTCATGGAAAATATACATCTATCTCATGGTATGCATTTAGATATGTACATATCCATACATTTTAAAGACTAGAAGGAAATATATCAAAATGCTCATTTTGTAGGAAAATTTTGTTCCTTTTCATACTTTTGTTGTTTTCTATAATTTTAAATCATTACTTTTTTTTTATTCATTGAAATTCACACATTAATCAGATTTCTTCAGTTTTAACTGAATGTCTGTTTGTCTGCTCTGGGATCCCACCCAGAATATCACATTATGTGGACGGGTCATGTGTTCTTAGGCTCTTAGGCTGTGGCAGTTCCTCAGACTTTCCTTGTTTTGGATGAGCTTAATGATTTTAAGCATTGCTCAGGTATTTTGTTGACTGCGTCTCAGTGGAGATTTGCCTGATGCTTTCTCATGATAGACTGGGGACAACGTGCTTCCGGGAAGCAGACCACTGGAGAGAAGGGCCATTTTTGTCACATCATATCAGGGTCCATACTATCAATATCGCATATCACTGCTGATTTTGAGATAGTGTTTGCCAGGTTTCTCCACTAAAAGCTACTCTTTCCTTCCCCTTTGCACGCCCTGCTCTTTGGCAGGAAGTCACTAAGAGCAGCCTGCGCTTACTGAGCCGGGACTCTGCTCCATTTCCTTGAGGGCGGAGTATCCACATAAACTATTTGGAATTCTTTATGAAAAACATGTCTATTTCTAACACTAATTTATTAAGTTAAGGGATATTTATTTCATAGTTTGGATGTCCTCCAACACTGCTTTATTCTGTTGCTGAGACAGTCCCAGCTTTGTCCTTGGAGCTCTTCAGTTGCTCTTGTGTCCTGACGACAGGTTCTATCAGATATTTTGTTTTGTTTTATAGCAGTTCTCTACTTTCTGGTGCTAAAAGATACTCCAAACTTATCTCATGACTTCCTGCCTTAGTCCTATAACCAGCCATTTTATCTTCCCTAACAGTCTCTCTTTTATTTAGAAAATTTAGGCCATTCATATTAAAGTGATTATTGATATAGTTGGTTTAATATCCACCGTTTGTAATTGTTTTCTACATATTGTATTTATTCTTTCTTTCCCTGTGCCCTCTTCTTTTGCCTTCTCTGACTTTAATAAAACACTTTATATGATTCTACCTTATCACTTCTTTTAACATTTATATACTTCTCTCTTAAAGTTTTTAGTGGTTACTATAAAATTTCTAATTTACATTTTAAACTAATCTAATTCCACTTTGTAATAAAACTATACCAGTACAGTTCCAGTATCTTGAAATGGAATATTTATGATTCCTCCCACTCATTCCCTATGATTGTCACTTATCCATATGCTAGAATACTCAATTCATTGTTACTGTTATTACTTTAAACAGTTATCTGTTAGATCAATTAAGATTAGGAAAAATAAAGTATTTTATTTTACTCTCATTTATTATTTCTCTAAATCATTTCCCTTCTTTTTTATGTAGACACATGTTTCTGACCTATCTAATTTTCCTTTCCCCTGAACAGCATTAATTAACATTTCCTGCAAGGCAGGTCTGCTGATGAATTATTTCAATTCTCATCTGTCTGTCTTACTTTCTCCTTCACTTTCAGAAGATCACCTTGTTGGATGTAGAATTCTAGATTGGTGGGTTTTATTTTTAACACTTTTGATAGTTCACTCCACTCATGTTTTCTGATGAAACACCCACTATAATTCTTATCCTTATTTATCTATGTAGTAAGGTGTATTTTTTTCCTCTAGCTTCTTTTAAGATATTCCCTTTCTTTTCAGTTTCTGAAATGAATATGATATTATAGGTGTTGTTTTGTTTGATGCTTATTCTATTTAGTGTTCTCTAAGTTTCCCAAATTTATGCTTTGGTGGTTTTGAAATCCTTGCAGCCATTATTCAAATATTTCTTCAACTTTGTTATCTCTTTCCTCTCCTTTTAGCACATATACCTTTTGATACTGTCCTACAGTTCTTGGGTATTCTGTTCTGTTTTTTGTTTTCCATTTTTTTTCTTTGTATTTCAGTTTGGAAATTTTCTATTCACTTACCTTCAAGCACACTGTTTCCTCAGCTTTGTCTAGACTGATGATGAGCCTGTCAAACACTTCCATATCCATTATAGTTTTTTATTTCTAGCATTTCCTTTTGGTTATATTTTAGAATTTCCATATCCATGTGTACATTACCCATCTATTCTTACATGCTTTCTTCTTTTTCCTTAAAGTCCTTAAAATATTCATCACAACTACTATAAATTTCCTGTCTAATAAGTCCAACGTCTATGTCTTATCTGTACCTGGTTCTGATGCTTGTTTTTTTTATTCAGACTGTGTATTTCCTTATCTTATAATTTCTTTGCTGAAAGTCGGACGTGTTATACTGGGTAATAGAAAATGAGGTAAATACACTTTTAGTGTTATGATTTATGTAAATCTGGCTAGGAGTTGGGCTGAGTTTAATGTTTTCTGAAGCTTTAAGTGCCAGAGGCTCCAAATTCCTCAGATGTCATCATTTTTGTCTCTTCTCCTGACTGTGGGCTTTCCTAAATACTCCTCCTCAGTGATAGTTTGTATTTTGTAGCTCTTTCAGCTAGAATCCACTAATATTACCCTAGAACCCTACTGATATAGAGCTAAGATATTAGAGGAAAGAAGCATCCTATAATCTTATGGTTAAATCTTAGTCTTCAGTTGGTTGTGACTTTCAGAAGTGCTGATCCAGTGGTATAGCTTCCTCTTCTCTATCACATCTCAGGTGAAGTGTACAGGGTGATAAAGTGGGAGGAAAGCCCTTCTCCAGCTGACATAAAACCTTCTAAAGTCCTTTTCTCTGGAGAGTAGCCTTTTGTTATGCTGAACATATTTCACAGTGACTACTTTACCCCTTTCCCTGCCAGAGCCATGAAGGGCTCTTTCTCACATTTTACCATGAAAACCTAGCAGAGTTCTTAGAGGTAAAACCCACAAAAGTGTGGGAACCCCCCAAAACTGGCCTCCCAGGAGTTTCTCACCTCACACTAGTGCACACTCAGCCTCCAGCAACTTAACAAAATGATCATTGAGGTGATGATCATTGAGGTGTTCCTACCAGCTATGGCTCTAGTGCCTTCTTCTCCAATTAAGCAGAGCTCAGCTGCTACCCTCTGTATTCAGCTGTCTCTCCATATTCCAGGGTGATGGTTTGCTCTACCACCTCAATTCCCCAATGGGTCCATTAAGTGGCACTGATTTTCTGTTTGTTAAGCTTTTTCTTCTTGTAAAGTTAGGCAATGACTTCCAAGGTCTTTACATGTCAGAGCTGAAACCAGATATCTATACATTGTTTTTGTAATCAGAAAAGCATGTTCAAAGAAAGATAAGAAGAACTTCACTGCAACCATTGGCTTAACAAAACCATTAGTCTCAATCTCAACTATATTTAAGGGTGAAAAATTAACTTTTTTTTAAAGTAAATCTTGTAAGTAGGAGTACTATCTTCTATGGCTTCTGTAGTCCCCATCACCTAGGTCAGATCCTATATAAATACTGATTGTAGATCATTATTGGAGCATGAAGTTTGCCCAAAAATAGGTTCAAGCCATATTTCTGCTACCTACAGACTGGACCAAGCCACTTAACTTTTCAGCTTCATTTGTCAATCAAGCTGATATATATGTCATTGGGATGTTATAAGAATCAAATGATATAATCTACATGGAAAGCACTGTATAAACTTCAGACTTCTATTCCTGTACAATTAATATATTAGTTAGAAGCTTTTATACCTCTGGATTCATACACACACACACACATTTCCTGGAGCTATGACACATTCATCTCATCAGAAATGAAAGTGTAATTTAACTTTATAATAAATAATCCTTTATAGAGAGTTTTTGGCACTTCTTTGGAAAGAAATTTCTTTCATGAATCCAAAGACAACCATTGTCAGATTTCCAACTCACAACCATGGAGACAAGATGACAGAGAAAATAGAAAAGACACTGTATGGACTGAATATGAGTCACTGGGATCTCTACTTATTCTCACAGCTGGCACAGCACAAAAGCAAAAGATGATAAATCTAGAGGATTTTGTTAATACACCCTTTCTTACACATTCCTCAACATCAGAGAAACCCCTCCTGCCATCTCTCCAAATGTTTCCTTAACTCAAGCAAAGCAATAGTGTCTGGGGGTCTCCAGTTCCAATTCCTCATGCACCATAGACTGAGCCTTCTAAATAAACAAGAAGTTAAGAACTTTCAAGTTCAGTAGGAAGTTATCAGTACTTCAATAATTGTGTGAAAGTATGGTGATGCAGAAGCTATTCTACATGTAATGTATTTGGTCTCTTCCCTTAGATATAAGTCCCAGGGTTTTCTTTTTTCTTTTTTAGTTCTAATACAGGGCCTGAGAAAAGAAACAATATGAGAAACAGCTGCCCTCTTACTCTCTGTGCGTACCTCTTGTTTCAGACACACAGTCATTGTGTTGGATAAAGAGGCACAGAGAAAGAGGAGAATTGGAACAGTATTAAGAGGAAGGCCACAATCTGAGAGTCAGGGACTGGGTCAATTACATTGACCACTGGCATTGAGGAGTCTTTTAGACAAAAATATCTAGTCATTATAATGAGGCTGTTTCTCTAACTTTTCACTCCCAAATGATTACACATCATCTGGAGAGTTTCATAAAACCCTAAATTTACAGGTTCAGGATTTAGTGAAAAAAATCCCTGTTATTACACTATCCTAATGTGCATTACTCATGACACTAAGTTTTGCACACACCAGTCCTGCTCCTCTGACCCTTATTCTTCTGCATATAAAAAGAAATCTTAATACCTCATGTCTATTTGGTTCATCCTACTATACACTAGTTCCCCAGGGTTTGGAAACAGAAGACCCACTCCTTACTCTTCTTTGATTCTCTAATTAATCTGCAATAAATGAAGGCTCCAAGTGTTTTATAATACTTCAATTTCCCATTCCCCTCTGACATTTGGAGGGAAAATGGAACACACAGCAAGACCTTTGAACAAGAAGTAATAGCCGTTAAATTGAAACACGATGCAAGGTTTTCCTAACCATGAGTTCATAATACACGTGTTCATGGAAAGTGATGTTCTTGATGCCTGCAGCAAAGACAGATGCTCTCTGTTTTCAGTTGATCAATGTTCTATGGGGTTGTAGTTCAATGTTTGAATTCAAGAAAGAGATTTAAAGAAACAGCATCATTATTCTGTCTTCAGAGGTCACACAATAATCATGATGAGTTTAAATGCCAAGACTTTTAGATTCCATCTAGTAGAATCCAGCATAGAATTATGGAAAAATAATTATACTCAAAAACTGAGATTTGGGACTGGATCCCAGTCCTGCTACTTCCCAGACATCTGACCTGAGGCTAAAAGAATAACTATCACACAGCAAAATTGTGACATTTAACTAAAATAATGTATATAGAAAGATACCACCCAGTACCTGCTCAGTAGAGGTTGTTTGCTAAAGAAAACTGAGAAATAGATATTGTAATATTATGCTTAAATATCATATTTATATTTTGTATATAGAGGTTGTATCAGTCTCATAATGAAATACTACAGACTGGTGGCTTAATTAACAGAAACTTATTTTCTCACTTTTGGAGGCTGCAAATTCTTGATAGAGGTGATTTCTCCTCAGGCCTCTCTCCTCGGCCTGCAGATGGCTGTGCTCTTCCCACGTCCACAGTCAGCCTTCCTTGCTCATATCTGCATCCCTGTACATTTACCCCTGGTATCTCTCTTCTTGTAAGGACCCAGTCTTACTGGGTTAGGGTCCCACCCTTGTGTCCTCACTTAACCTTAATTACCTCCTTGAAGACCTTCTCTCCAAATAAATTTGTCTGGGGTTTTCAACATATAAATTTGTGGGGCACAATTTAGTCCATGAAAGAGTTATTCCAAATACTGTTTGATTTATGATATTATAAAAACCACTTTAAAATTAAAAATCCAATCTAGTTTATCTTTGAATAACAGTAAAGCATTTTTCACCCCCACTCTATCTCTATTTCTGCAAAGCAAATAGCATTTTCAGTTTCTAAAGACACTGGATGTTACTTTCTCTGACTAACAATGAACCATCCTAGAAATGGGTAAGTTGACTAGATATCCTCCCACTGGAGCTTGGATCCTAATCATTTCCTTTTTTAAACTGTCTATCACCAAATAGAAAGATCATCAGTAGTAACTTCAAATGTTGGAAAAATGTGAAGATGATGAGAACTAGCTTCTGTAGAGGCATGCTTGGCAATCTGGTGGTCCTTCAGGTCTCACTGACTACTCTAATTACTCTCACACTCCACAGATGAAGAGAATAAATCTGTTTTCTAGAGAACAGATGTGTCTAACACAGAGTTCTATGTATGTACATATTTGTGCATGTGTGTATGTATTTATTTTTAACCCCATTCTCTCCCTTATCTAATCAACTTCACTTATATTGGCTGAAGCATTTTCCAATACCATTTAGATCATTCCACTCCTTCCTACAAAAATTTCAAGAACCTATTCGGGTTTCCTCTTATTTTTTTTACTAAATTTTTCTCAAATTTCTCAGGATGTCCTTGGAAACATTTCCCTAAATGCATCCACCCAGATTACCAGCATCATTTCTTATTCCCCTACTCAAAGCCAGGAAAGAGTAGATTTTCAGATATTCTCTGCAGAGCAATAAATTCTGGCCTAAGCACACATTATGTCAGAGCCCTGCTTGCTTAGGGACTTTGCCTTTTCACCTTTGATTATCTCATTGCACCCAGGAAAGAGCCTAGCACATAAAAAGTAAATAAATGATTAGTGATTAGAAACAGGGAATGCTTCATTGTTCCTCTCTGCCTATTTAAAATATGGTTCCAAGTTTTCCCCCTCCAGGAACTCTCCTAAGACTAGTGCACCTGACTGATCACCCTTTGATTATGTGGCCCCCATTCTCACACTTTCGTTAGACCTTGGTGACAAGCACTTATTTACAAGTTGCTTTAAGGATGTCATTTCATTAGAAAGCCATTTATTCATTTATTAATAATGTTCCATGTCATCCAAAAGGTACAATGAGGCTTTGTGCATAATATACTCAAAAGTTGTTGGTGATCAACAAATTAAACTAATATTTTTTCATTGCCTGCATCACCACTTATTTCTGAAGATTTAAACAAAGCCAGTAGATACAGCAGTTTACTACTAAATAATATTTTAACATGCTTACTTTGTGCAAGGACAGAGGATTATACATGATTTCCCATGATCCCCACAAAAATTTTTGAAGAAAACTGAGGTTAAACCAGTTTACCCACTAACCCAAGGCCACAGAGTAAGTCATGGAGTCAGGATCCAAATGCAAACCATTCTGACTCCAGAACCCCCCATATATCTCCTTATGTTTAGTGCCCTTAAAATTAAATTGTCCACTTATTCCTATGCCAAAGAAAGATCTTGGAAGATGTTTCTCCTTCATCTATTCTATAAGGAAAGAATTCAATAGGCAGAGATAGATTTATATCTTTTCTCCCTAAAGACAGATAACTTAGAAGGAGAAAAAGAATGCTATTTAATGAAGTCAACTTGGTTAGGTCTAAATTAGGAGATGCAAAGAGATCAGCTAGGTGAGCCCACTGCCACCAAATAACAGACCATCTTGACTCTATAACCAGTGTCAGGAAAGCCAATGAAGTACCAATATGCAGGCCTCAATATCCTTTATATGAAATTTGGAACTGCTTCAGTATCTTAGCAATTTTTGCAGAATTCTCTACCATTCCTTCAATTAAAGGAGACATGCAATTATGTGGAGCTTTTTATTGTTTGGGTCTCTTTCTTTAAATCCAGCTAAATATTTTTCAAGTCATTAATTACAGATTGCTTCAATCTTTGCCCTGGTGAGAGGGAAAGATTAAAAACTGCATGTGTGCACAGAGGAGATGCTTTCAAGAAAATGCAAAGTTTTTTCTTCAAGAAAGATCTAAAGAATGAAAGGAAATGTTTTTTAAATATATCTGAAACCAAGAGACTTTCATGAGCCTTAGCTCTGCTGGAAGTCTGGTTGGATGTGATTATGGGAAATTCCTGATTCCACAGATGAGTTTTAATCCTGCAAAGGAAGACAGGAGCAACATTTACCAGCTGATTTTGTATGTAGATAATCTCACTGCTTGCATTTTCATTTAAAAGATACAAGATGAGATATTTCCTTCTTAGAATGAGTTGAACTTTGAGGAAAAGAGAAATATTCTGAGTTTTGAGACCCTTTAATAGTTTCAGGGAATACCTAACTGCTGGAAAGCTAAAATGGTATTGCAAGGAGTAAAAATGTCTCTTTATGGATAGTGTGTGTGTGTGTGTGCATGTATGTGTTGGTTTTATTGCATTTCTGTTTCCTCGAAGTCTGGCTACAAACTGTCAGAATGAAGCATAAAGTCAATCGGAGCAAAAACTTTTCATCTTAGAAAATCCTGAGTTTGGACATTGAGTTAAGATAATTTAGAAAGGTAAACTTTCAGGATCTCACATTAGTCCAAATAAAGCCATAGCCAAGATCAGGGCTTTACTTAAGGAAGGTCTTAAGTACAAAGCCCAGGCAGAAGTTGCTGCAAGAATAGGAGGAACTGGTATATTCCTTCTCCATAAATGCCTACTTGACTCTTTTGGTAGGATGTTTGGAAAGGGAAATAAAAAATTAGAAATAAACAAGATATTAGTTTGCCATGTGACTTTTGCAATGTTCCTTTGCAGTAATCCACCACAGAAGTGCAGAAAACTTCTGCACCCCTTGTCTTTGAGATTTGTCATGCAATTTGCTTTGACCAATGGAATGTCATGAGACACTACACATGCATAGGTTTGAAATGTGTTTGTGGGACTGGGCTTTCACTCTGTATTTCTGCTACCACAATGAAAACAACATAGCACAAGTGGCGCACTAGACTCAGAAGAATGAGTGACACAAGGAGCAGATCTGACCAGAACCCATGACCTGAAGCAGAGTCCAGGTAGGCCCAAGAAAGATTAGCAGAATGACTCTCGCTAGCACACAAGCATGTAAGATCAAATGATGGTGGTTTAAGCCACTGAATTTTAAAGCGGTTTATTATATAGCATTTTGTGAGACAATAGACTAATAAATGCTTTTAACCCATTTTTAACTCAAAGACTTCTTGGGAAATACAATGAAAGTTCTGGACTTCCTTCTTCATAAAAGCATATGCATACGTTTTAAATTCTGCATGCAGTTTCAGAGGATTCATTGGCTTCCTAAATTGTACAAGCAGACCTGGTCATTAAAAATACTCAGTATATGGATAGTGACTGCACTGGGGTATAGGTGGGGACTTGATAATATGGGTAAATGTAGTAACCACATTGTTTTTTCATGTGAAACCTTCATAAGAGTGTATATCAATAATACCTTAATAAAAAAAATACTCAGTGTATCATGTCTAAATAAAACGTCTGAGCAAAATGGTATTTTAACCCAGAATAAAATTTAGAGGAGAAAAAAATGTACCTTTTATTTTGCAAATGATCTTTAACAATTTATTTAGGCATATTCTCTTTTTCCTTTGGCACTCATATTCTACCTATAAACAAGTCCTATTGGTAGCACTTCAAAAATATATTTTGAAACTGTCCCCTATTCACCTCCATGGCTACCATCCTCAGTCCAGCCACCGTCACCACTTATCAGGATGATTGCAGTAGCCTCCTAGCTTGCTTGCCTCCTCTCTTTCCCCTCTACAATCCATTCCTTACCTAACAGCCAAAGTGCTTCTAAAAACTGTGTGATGTTGTACTGATCCCAATCAAGATGTCAGAGTAGGATAATCCTAAACTCACTTCTTCCCATAGACACACCAAGGTTGCAACTATACATAGAGCAACTCTGAAAAGGACCTGACACTAACAGAACATCTCTACCACAGCGGAAGATATAAAGAAAAAGAGAAGAGTAGAAGAGGCAGAGATGCAGTCTGGACAGGGCTCACACTCCCAGCATGGCAACCCCTAATGAGGAAGGACATCACAGGTGTGGAATGAAGGGTTCTGCCGCACAGTGGGCACCCTCCTGCCCTGGGTACCTGCATCAGGAAGACAAGCCCACATAACATCTGGTTTTGAAAGATAGGGGCCTTAACTTTGGGAGAACCACAAAGGTATTGGAAATTGAGACCCCACTCATAAAAGGCCAGCACACAAACTCATTCTTTCTAAGACCCAGCACATACACAGCAGTTTGAAAAGTCCCCGGGCCATAATTGAAGATTTATTGGATAATTTTGGGGTATGTGCTAGAGGTACAGATATCTGCAGGAACTTTTCCCAGGAATGGAAATGTTAATAGGTGTCATTTATATTCCCCTCCCTCAGCCTAACTTTCCCAACCCTGTTGGTACCAGTCCGACACTTTCCATATACCTTGTTACCACTGCACATCCTGCCCTGGTATTCCTCTGAAGACCCACCCTGTCTAAACAACCCATTCTCAGGCACCACTTAAAGTAGCTTACACCTTGCCACACCCAGCAAGCACACTCAGCCAGGCCTGGCACACTCCATCCCCCAACAAGTGCTTCCTGCCCTGCCACATCCAGCAGGTCTTGGCCAGGACCACCATCCCTCTAAAGAAGCTCCTACCATGGTGGGGAAAGGGGACCAGTCCTGCCCACTAGTGTGCTCATAAAAGTCACAGCCAGGCCTCACAACCAGCCACAGTAGGGGCTAGACCTAGCCACCAGGGCACCTATATCAGTCACAGTCCAGCCACAATAGGAGGTTGCATGCAGTTCACACAGGGAGATGACCCAGGAGTGGCTAGTTCTGGTGACCAGGGGGACTGACCTTCTGGACTCCAAGGGATGCCTACTACATAAGGCCACTCTTTCAAGACAAGGGGATACAGCTGTTGTGCCTAATACATAAAAACAGAAAGTCAGGCAAAATGAAGAGAATAATAGGAAAGAAAAAATGAAAGATGAAAGAACAAGCTTGGAAAGTACAGCTTTCCAAATGAAAGAATAAGACCAAACCTCAGAAAAGGACTAAATGAGATGGACATAAGTCATTTACCTCATAAAGAGTTCAAAGTAATGGTCACAGAGATCCTTACTGAACTTGGTAGAAGAAAGAATGAACACAGGAGAACATCAACAAAGAGCAAAAACATTAAAAGGAACCAGTCAGAGCTGAAGAATACAATTCCTGAGATGACAAATACACTAGAGGGAATCAATAGCACAGTAGAGCATGCAGAAGAACAGATTATCAATCTGGAAGACCATGTAGAAGAAACCCTCTAAGTAGAATAGGAAAAAGAAAAAAGAATTTTAAAAAATGAGTATAGTCTAAAGGACCTCTAGGGCAACATCAAGCATACATTATAGGGGTCCCAGATGGATAAAAAAGGGGCAGAAAATTTATTTGTAGAAATAATAATTGAAAACCTCCCTAACTTGAGGAGGGAAGCAGACATCTAGATCCAGGTATCACAGTGAACTCCAAAAAAGAATAATCCAAAGTGGTTCACATCAAGACACTTAATAATTAAAATGTCAAAAATTAAAGACAAGAGAGAATCTCAAAAGCAGCAGCAAGAAAAAATTAGTAATGTACAGGAAAGACCCATAACTCCCAGCTAATATTTCAAGAGAAATTCTGCAGGCCAGAAGGGAGTGGCATGATATATTCAAAGTGCTGAAAGGAAAAAATCTGCAACCAAGAATACTCTACATGGCAAAGCTAGCATTCAGAATTAAAGAAGCAATTATAGAAATTCCCAGACAAACAAAAGTTAAAGGACTTCTCCATCACTACACAGGTCTTACAAGAAATGTTAAAGAGACTTCTTTAAGTATAAAATAAAAGGCCATAACTAGAAGGAAATTATAAAGAAAAAAATCTTACTGGCAAAAGCAAACATAACTGGTTGGTCCATAAAGATAATGGACCAACCAGTTATAAAGCTTGTTTTTGGTTGAAACATAAAAATAGTAAAATCAACTATACATACAATAATTAGTTAAGTACATGAAATAAAAAGATGTAAACTATGACATCAAATACATAAATATTGGGAGATGGTAGTAAAAATATAGTGCTTTTAGAATGTTTTGACTTAAGTGACCATCAATTTAAAATAGACTGCTTTATATATGAACCATATAGTAACCAGAAACCAAAAACCTATATTAGATAAACAAAAAATAAAGAGAAGGAACCCAAACATAACATTTAAAAAGTCACCAAATCACAAGTGAAGAGAGTAAGAGAAGAAAGGAACAGAGAACTACAAAAACAACAGAAAATAATTAACAAAATGGCAGTAAGTACATACCTATCAATAACTACTTTAAATGTCAATGGACTAAATGCTCCAGTCAAAAGACATATGATGATTGAATGGATAAAAATAAAGACCCATCTATATGTTGCCTACCAGAGACTCACTTCAGACCTAAAGACACATACAGACTGAAAGTGAGGGGATAGGAGAAGATATTCCATACAAATAAAAATTAAAAGAAATTTAGGGTAGCAATACTTACGTTGACAAAAAAGTACTTTTTTTAAAAGATTATAACAAGAGAGAAAAGGGGTATTACATAATAAGGAATAAATTCAACAAGAGGATTATAAATATATAAATATACAGTTATAATTATATATATTTACACAACAAATATACAATTATAAATATTTATGCACCTAACATAGGAACATTTACTATATAAAGTAAAAATTAACAGACATAAAGGGATAAACTGACAGTTACAATAATAGTAGGGGACTTTAACACCCCACTTACATCCATGGATTTATCATCTAGACAGAAAATCAAAAGGATACAGTGGCCTTAAATGACACATTAGACAATAGACAAGATGGACTTAACATGTACCTAGAATATTCCATCAAAAAAAATAACACAGCAGACTACTTATTCTTTTCAAGTGCATATGGAACATTCTCCAAGCCAGATAACATGCTAGACAACAAAACAAGTCTCAATAAAGAAGACTGAAATCAAGTCATGTGTCTTTTCTGACCACAACTGTCTGAAACCAGAAGCTGATTACATGAAAACTACTGGAAAAACAAACACATGGAGGATAAAAAAAAGTGAACAAAGAAATCAAACAGGAAAATTTTTTTTTAAATCCTCAAGACAAATAAAAATGGAAACATAATGTTCCAAAATCTACGGGAAGCAGCAAAAGCAGTTAGTTCTAAGAGAGAAGTTTATAATACTGGCTTACCTCAAGAAATAAGAAAAGTCTCAAATAAGCAGCATGATGTTACACCTAGATAACTAGAAAAAGAAGAACAAACACAGTTAGTAAAAGGAATCAAATAATAAAAATCAGAGTGAAAATAAATAAAATAAAGACTAAAAAAATAGAATATATCAGTTAAACTTGGAAAGCTAGTTCTTGGAAAGCAAAATTGATAAGCTTCTAACCAGGAAACAAAGAGAAGTCTTGAATTTAAAAAATCAGAAATGGAAGGTTACCACTGACACTACAGAAATACAAATGATTATCAGAGACTAATAAGAACAAAGATACGCCAACACATTGGACAACCTAGAAGAAATGGGTAAATTCCTAGAAACATGTAATCCTTTTAAGACTGAATCAGGAAGAAATAGAAAATCTGGAGACTGATAACTTGAACCTGAATCAGTAATTTAAAAACTTTCAACAAACAAAAGTCTAGGACCAAACTTTTAAAGAAGAGTTAATATCTATCCTTTTTAAACTATTTCAAAAAATTAAAGATGAAGAAAAACTCCCAAATTCATTCTAAGAGGCCATAATTACTCTAATACCAAAACCAGGCAAAGACAGTACAAAAGAAAAAAAATTACAGGCCAACATCCCTAATGAACAAGGATGCAATAATCCTCAACAAAACATTAGCAAACCAAATTCAACACTACATTAAAAAGATAATTTACCATGAGCAAGTGGGATTTAACTCAAGGATACAGGATGGTTAAATATCCACAAGATGGTTAACATGATACACTACTTTAATAAAATGAAGGATAAAAGTCACATGATCATCTTAAAAGATGCAAAAAAGTCATTTAACAAAATTCAACATCCATTTATAATAAAAACTCAACCAAGTGAGTACAGGGGAACATTCTTTCACATAATAAAGACCATATATGACAAACCTTGGCTAACATAAGAAGAAGACAAGAATGCCAACTCTAGCCACTTTTATTTAACATAGTACTGGAAGTCCTAGCTACAGCCCTCAGACTAGAAAAACAAATAAAAGGCATCCAAATTGGGAAGGAAGAAGTAAAACTGTCACTATCTGCAGATGACATTCTATATACAGAAAACTATACAGAATCCACCAAGCAACTATTAGAAATAACAAATTAATTCACTAAAGTTTCAGGATACAATATTAAGATATAAAAATATGTTGTTTGTATACACAGATAATAAACTATCAGAGAGAGAAATTAAGAGAAAAAAGTCCCATTTCAACTGCATCAAAAAGTATACAATAATTAGGAATAAATTTTACCAAGGTGGTAAAAGACCTGTACTCTGAAAACTACAATAGATTGATGATAGAAATTGAAGATGACACAAATAAATGGAAAGGTATTCTTTGCTCATGTGCTGGAAGAATTAATATTGTAATAATGCTCATACCACCCAGAGTAAGCTAGATTTAATGTAATTTCCATCAAAATACAAATGTAATTTTTCACAGAATTATAATAGAGAATCCTAAAATTTGTATGGAACCAAAAGACCCTGAATAGTCAAAGCAGTCTAGAAAAGGAAGTAAGTTGGAGGTATAGGCTTCCCAGATTTCAAACTATTTTAAAAAGTTACAGTAATAAAAAACAGTATGGTGCTGGCAGAAAAACAGACACTGATCAATGGAACAGAATAGAAAGCACAGAAATAAGCTCATTCTAATATGGTCAATAAATCTACAATAAAGGAGGTAAGAATATACAACGGAGAAAAGGCAAACTCTTAGATAAATTATATTGGGAAAACTGGATGACTACATGAAAAAATAATGAACCCAGATCACTTTCTTACACTACATACAATAATAAATTTAAAATGGATTAAAGAACTAAATGTAAGACCTGAAACCATAAAACTCCTGAAAGAAAACATAAGTAGTAAATTCTTGAACATCAGTCTTAGCGATATTTTTTTGGATCTATCTCTTCAAGCAAGGCCAACAAAAGCAGAAGTAAACAATTAGGACTCATGAAACGTAAAAGCTTTTGCACAGTGAAAGAAGCCATCAACAAAGTGAAAAGACAGCTTACTGAATAACAGAAGATATTTGCAAGTGATATATCTGATAAGAGATTAATATCCAAAATATATAACAAACTCATACAACTCACCACCAGACAAAAAAAAAACTCCAATTAAAAATTAGGTGGAGGAACCTGAATACAAATTTTTCCAAAGAAGACCTACAGATGGCCAACAGATACATGAAAAGATGCTCAACATCACTCATCATCAGGAAAATGCAAATCAAAACCACAGTGAGATACCACCTCATACCAAGCAAAATGGCTAGTATCAAAAAGACATGAAATACCAAGAGTTGGAGAGGATGTGGAGAAAAGGGAACCCTTGTGCACTTTTCGTGGGAATGTAAATTGGTGTAGCCATAATAGCAGTATAGCAATTACTCAAAAAAATTAGAAATAACATACAATCCAGCAATTCTACATCTGAGTATTTATCTGAAGAAAATGAAGACACTAATTTGAACAGATATATGTACCCCTTTGTTTATTGCAGCAATATTTACAACAGTCAATATATGGAAGCAATCTATACATCCATCAAGAGAT
Organism: Manis javanica; assembly: GCF_040802235.1. NCBI lineage: Eukaryota > Metazoa > Chordata > Mammalia > Pholidota > Manidae > Manis > Manis javanica. The sequence continues at coordinate 62,028,846 of NC_133166.1, forward strand.
GAATGGGTAAAGAAGATTGTGTGTGTGTGTGTGTGTGTGTGTGTGTGTGTGTGTGTGGTGTATACATATATATATATATATACACACATATACATAATGAACTATTACACGACTATAAAAAAGAATGAACTCTTGACATTCTTGACAATGTGGATGGGCCTAGAAAGTATTATGCTAAGTGAAATAAATCACAGAAAGGCAAATACCATATGATTTATATGTGGAATCTAAAAAACAAAACAAATGATAAAGCATTATAGAAACAGACTCATAAATACAGGGAGCAAACTGATTTCCAGAGGGGAGAGAGTCAAGGGGTGGGCGAAATAAGTGAAGAGGATTAAAAAATACAAACTTCCAGTTATCAAATGAATAAATCATGGGGGTTAAAGTACAGGATAGGGAATACAGTCAATAATATTCTAATAAGCATATAAGGTGAGAGACAGTAACTACACTTACCATGGTGAGCATTTCATAATGCATATAAATGTTGAATCATTATGTTGTACATGTGAAACTAATATAATATTGTATGTTAAGTATACTTCAGAAAAAAATATATCCTTTGGGAATGTTGTGCCGTTTTATTCAAAGGGCAGTATGCACTTATGTCAAGAAATCACTTTACAACTTCATTAAGAAATGAAGTTGTATTCTGCCCAGCATGAGCAATGGAAAAAAGGCATAATACTTTTAAAATAGGTTTACCCATGTCTTCATTCATGGGACTACCACAGTTCATATAGATATAAATAAGACATTTAGTTAGTAAAGAATCTTAGAGGATGATAAGCAGAATGGTTTATTAATCCACCTCTGTGATTGTTTTGAAAAATTTTTTTAGAAAAATTTATGAATACATTACAAGTAAAGGTGAAATTCAGAAACATTTATAAAATGAAAGTGCAGCTTAGTATTAATTGGGCAAAGCTACTAATGTATTGCTAGTTGGGAAAACTGAAACCTACAATAGATCATGGTATTGTTGTAGGGTTCCTGTTCACTGAGGACATAAATTATGTCTTTATCATGTATTATCAGAGATGTAGTGGGTGCTCAGCAAATACTGTTAATGAGAGAAGGGAAGGGAGACACTGGAGGAAGCAAAGAAGGAAGGAGGGACGGAGGGAGATATGTAAGCATTAGATTTTTAAAAGGATTCAGTAGTTTTTTTAGGTGAATCAATAAATGACCCAACAACCAGACTGAAAACACTTCATTTATGAAATAAAGCCAGTCTGCTCAAGAGTTAGCATATGCATCTTCTAATTCTTTCAAGGTCCTTCTGTCAACCCGAATTCTCCTGCAAGCTGCCATGTCTTCCCTGTTAAATACTTTGAAACTATAGTCTACCAATTGCCTCTACTTCTATTTCCACTGGTCCTCTTCATTATACGGGAATCTGCCTTCAGCTCCATCATTAAACAAAAATTGTTCTGTCAGTGGACATCAATGATACCCTATTTTCCAAATGCAAAAGCGTTTTTGAACCCCCTCTGATAGAACCACATTTTAAGAGCATTTCTACTACAATGCTGTAACTTAAAGCTCCTTTCATTGTGTGTGTACCTATGTTTAAAGTAGACTTCTTTATAGCATAGAGAAGCTATTATTAATGTGTTTATGTCAATTTCTAAGCATGGAGCAATTTAGCTTTAAAAGAATTTTTAACACTCATTCTGCATGTGGCATATGATTTAAGAGACTCTGAAAAGGGGAATAATAAGAAGAGATGAGATAAAGATATATGAAATAATGAGAATGATATAAAAAAATAATGATGTGATCCGATTAACCTTGTCCCATAATGCTAGACTATGACAGTGTTTAGATCAAAGGAAAGTATTTTTACATTATGTAAAATTAATATATGGAACTCTGAACCAAGAGGTATTATTGAGGTAAATTGTTCAGCAAGTTTAAAGGTGGAAATGAGTAACCTTTCAGATAAGGAGAAATTACAGACTCTACACCAGAGGCTGGGATTCTTTTAAATGGTCTCAGTTCCCAGATGAAAGGGAGAGGTAATCACCATCTTAATCTTTTATAATCTACTATAGCGGAGCTGTCAGCATACAAAATATATATAAAAGCAAACACACACAACAGCACTCAACTGTTAACAAAAAAGTAAATAAATAAAAGCAAGCATGAAATAAAGTTATATTATCTAACATTTTCAGTGAAGAAAAAGTATGTCTGATCATTTGAGTGACATCCTTCCTGTATCATTGTGTAGAATAAAATACCAGTAGAGTATAGTTACAACTATTTTTCCAATGGTTAATTTCATATTATTTACTATAACCGGAATTTTTGGTAGAAAAATACTTATTTATTAGATTACCAATTAACAAAAGTGTTAGGAGTCCAAGGTCCTAGTTTAGACTGGGTCCTTGACTGGTTATATGACTTCAAGGACCAAGATGTAATGAAAAGAATTAAGAGCTTTGAAGCCAGACAGCCCTGGGTTTGAATTATTAGACTGGAAGATCTTCACATAAGTTGTATAACTTTATTTGGTTATTTAAACTATGAGTTTCTGTTTTTTACCTGTTAAAGGGAAAACTGAATGACTGTAACAGAGACTAAAAATTCCCTCTACTTTGTAAGAACCCAACAAATATAACTTCTTCTTTCACCATTAACCAGTCAAGTTTTAGTTGCTACATCTATAAAATGAAGATCATATTCATTGACCAACCTATCTTAAAGGGTTGTTGAAGGGGTAAACTGAGATTAAAAATGTGAAAATACTTCGAAAAATGAAAATTAAGTATTCTTGAAAAAATGAAAAACGAGGGGAGCATGCTATCCTTATTATTCATTATTGACTTGTATATGGAAATGTCAATAGTAGATGATATGCCAAGAATAGATGAGACCCAAAAGACTAAATAAAGCATTTGTAATTTCTTATTTCTTTTAAAATTAATCACTCTTCTTTATGAATTATGACTACCCTAAAAAATTGTATGATAACTGAAGTGTTGCATCTCTACACTGCCATTTACTGGGGGTATGACAGTATGGCAGGTCACTTGAATGCTAATTCTGTATTAGGCAATATTCTAGGTGCATTACAGAAATCTCATTTAGATCTCATAACAACCCAGAGATGCATTACTGCTTCCCTGTCTTCCTGGGTGATTGTATGGATACGACCTAATACAAAGAAATCACTGAACATGATACATGATAAGCATTCCATAAACAAACACTATAGTTATTATTACCATTATGGTACCATGGGGGAATGGGGTTTCTCTTCTTCTATAGATGAGAAAGATACCAATCAAAGAGGAGACACACGGCATGTGGTTAGTTACAAGACAAGTCAGACTCATATACTGTCTAATGACCTGTCTCAGATCATACCTTTATCATTTGTTCTTTTGAAAACTATCCCCAAGGCCAGGAAATCTGGATTCTACCTAAAGATTAATCAGTAAATGTTTAAACTTGCTTTTATTTACAACCATGAGTCCTGAGAAAAAGAAAAAGAAAAATCAAATACTAGAGTGGACCTCAGGACTGAGCTTTCCTTTAGTAGTTCTGGTTCAAACTGAAGTGCCCAGAGAAGTCTGGGATGGATTCATGCAACAGTCTTCCTGGGCTATGTGGTCTTTTGTGAACTGTTAGCACCACCATTACTTTTGGGTGCTGCCAAGAAGCCCTTTCCTGTATGGTTTTAAATCAGGGTTTACCAGTGAAAAGAACTTACTGGAGATTTGGAATATACAAATGAAGATGAGGTCATTAACTTTGAAAGGTCGTAAGGGTCAGGCAAGGCAGCTTCCCTAACTTCTTAGTTCTCCAGACCTGCACAGAAGCTCCCGACTCTCCAATCACAGCAGCTTAGCAGGACTTGCCACGGGCTCCCTCTTTGCAGTAGCCTGACTCAAGTGGTTTCTCAAACTTCCTCAAAAGCGCACATGAGTCCAATGCCAAAGCCCTTGACTAAAGTGATTAGTGACTATTTCTCCAGTCCTCTTGCCACAGCCTTCATTCCCCAGCATCTCCCACATTCCTGTAAGTGCTAATTCCTGTACTAAAACTTTCAAGTCTACATTTTTTGCAGTGGCTCTGTTTTCCTGACCAAACCAGCCTGTTTCAGGCTACCTTTAGAAGTGAATTTTGAATTCAGCCATGTTAGCTTCTTTCTCTTCAATTTTTACAATCATATGTCACTCTGTTCTTTTAAAATATGCAGTGACTTTTGCTATCACTTTCATAAGTCTTACTTTATTTCAGACAGCAGGTATTCAGAATTGACTGTAAGATATTTTAAGTCATTCATTCAACAAATATCCATTAAGCTCCTACTCTATACCAAACTCTAGAGAAAACAAGGAGACATGATCCCACCCTCATGGAACTTACAAATTTGGTAGGAAAATTGACATGAATTATTAAATGGTTAAGCAAGGAATTGTGAAATTTCAACTCTAAGTGCTACAAAGAAATTCACTGTGCTCTCCCAGTCCATATAATAAGGTTAAACCCTCCCAGAGTCCTCAGTGATTTCCCTAAGTAATAATAAGGGAATAATAATGAAACTAGTAAAGAGAAGAGGAAAGGGTACTGCTTGCAGAGGGCACAGAAAGTATAATAACCTTTGGTAGAGAGCCAAGTGTGAAAGAAGGAAGAACTAAAAAGCATGTGGCTAAAGCGAGTGGGTGGTGGTGGGCACAGTGGGGATGCTGAGTGGTGTGAGGTAGGAAGTGACCAGACCAGGCAGGTCATTGTAAACCACAACAGCATTTTATTCAATCCTAAAAGTAGTAGAAAGTCATTGAACATTTTTAGGAGGGATACTTGCATGATTGGAATTACATAGTTTAAAGACCAGTCTGGCTAAAGATCAATGAGTGGATTAAAGAAGGGGTAGAATACAGGGTGGGACTTCAGAAAACTATTTCTGCATCCTAGAGAGAGGGATTAAACATTCCTTTTGCACATAGGAAAGCTCAGAGATGATGGATAGTTAGAGTGGTAGTGGATGAGATGAAGACAAGATGATGAATTCTAGACAACTTGAAGAGGTAAAATTAATATGAGGTGGTGCTGTATTGGGTGTGGGGAGTAGGGGAGAGGGATAAGGATTCACCCCATATTTCTAGTTTGTACAATTGGGTAGATGGTGGTGCTGCTCACAAAATAAAGAACAGTGATAAGGGACCAGGCTTTGAAAGGCGCTCATGGGTTGACTGTGGACATTTCCAGTGTAAAGCACTATTGAACTATCCGAGAGGTCAAGTAAATAATTGGATATCTTTGTAATGTGGTTGAAAATGCATACTCAGTATATCAGAGGTATCCAATTTTTTTTTCCATTTTCTAAGACTTGTCCCATCAAGTGCACAGACTCAATTCCAATTGTTCGGATGACAGATTATCTCGAAGTATGATCATCTGACAATACCTAAGGGAAAAAGGGAAAACAATCATGATGGGATCTGTCCTAGTGGTCTCATACAAGAAAGTAATGGAAGTCCAGAATATTTGGCTAGAAACTATGACCACTGACAAAACTTAAATCTCAAAGTTGTCAGAGTGAGTAAGGAATGGACAAGAGCCACTTCAGGTTACAGTAAACTTAAGTAGTTAGTTGAGCATGGGGGTTTGACTGGTTCCCCAGACTGGAGATTATAAAGCCTCCTAGGAGTCAGATTCTGAAAGTGGGTACAGGACAGGCTGGGGACTGTCTCGGGGGAGAAGGGGGTGATATGGAAGTCCAAGTATACAGTCTAGTCGCAAAGGCCATAGGAGCCAGACACACAAGACACTGCTGGGAACATATTGATTATACCCACTGAAAATAAAGAAAACTTGGGAGAAAAGAAGAAATAAAAAGTTGCTCAAAAATTATTTGATTTTTAAAACTTTCCTAAATATTATTTACTTTCTTTCTGGATGAAACATGAATTTTATGTTATCATCACTGGAGTATTTTGCTCAAAAAAAAAGATGTGTTTTGGAGGACTGAAAAGATTTGCCTTTGTTCTCTAGAGGATGAAAGTATGATCTCATAGAGAGAGGAATTATGTCATGGTGTATGTAATTGAGATTCTGAATTCTTTTCACAAAAGATTATTTCCAATGAGCCCTACTTGATAATTAAATTTTATATCAGGATCATAGTTACACAATGAGAAATAATAACTACAGATTTTGTCCTTTTCACCCACCTAATTCTCCACCATCTATCCACTCTTTATCTCTACACCAAAACAGTGAATGGATACATACCACCACTACTTCCTTAGGCCAATATTGAATCAACCTTTAGTATAATTAATCATTATCAATAAGGAGTATTGTTTTGACTCTATGTACTTTAAATGAATAGATGGGTATTTTCACTCAATGTGCCTTCACATTAAAAATCAAACTGAAAATCTCCTCATTGTGAGAGACCACTTGTTTCTCAGCTCAATCTGGCTATAGCCAGAGAAATTGATGTATGATTGAATATAGATGTGTTGTTATCAAATAATCCTTCAGTATTTGCTGATCATCCATTATGTTTTGGTATAAACAGTTTGAAAGGGGAAGGTGTTATGGGGAGGGGGAATTTAGTCTCCTACTGATTCTTTTCTCAAATTCAGAAGGAAAAAAAAGAAATACACGGAAAAGACTTTTAACAAGTGTTTCAGGACCTATAACCTGTATGCTAAAAAAAAAAATGAGTATAATCAGAGTACAGATAAAAAGTTACAAGATTCATTGGCATGATCATGATAACTGTGGAGTGTGATGCAGACTTTCTGAAGGACAAGCTGAGTGGGTAAGGTAAGTGGCAAGAGAGGCATTACAAACAAAAGTAAGAAAGTAAGTAAAGACAGTGAGGTGGGACGAAGAGGATGAGCAGAGAGAACAAGAAGTAGGTTGGATTAAACTCTGCTAATTCTCACTCTGGTCTCTGTACATGGCAGTCACCCCCATTTTGCTTCAGATGACCACACCCTAGAAGCTTATGCCTCTCTTGAACATAACTCAAGAGCCAGTCCTAACCCTAAAGTAGATTAAATGTCCTTCTTTCCTCATGTACTTCCTTGGTCATGAAATTCAGCAGTCTCCGCTGTATGGCTGGTGATCCCCACTAGGCTCTGAATGGCTTAAGAACAAGGACTCTGTACTAGGCTGAATAATTACTCTTCAAACGATATCCACATCCGAATTCCTAGAACCTCTGAATACATTATTTTATACAGGAAGAGATTCTGCAGATGTGGTTAAGTTGAGGAACCTTTAGATTGGGAGATGATCCTGCAACATCTGGATGGGCCCAAAGAATGGTATCACAAGGAGCAGTTACCTGAAGGTGGCGGGAGGGTCAGAGGCATAGAGAGAAGATGTAATATGGAAGCAGAGAGCAGAGAGGAGAGTTGCTGGCTTTGAAGATGGAGGAAGAGACCATGAGCCAAAGAAAGCAGGTGGCTGCTGGAAACTGGAAAAGGCAAAGAAACAGATTCTCCCCCATGGCCTCCAGAAGGAACCCAGGCCTGCTAATGCCCTGATTCTAGCCAGTGAAACTGATTTTGTACTTCTGACCTCCAAAACTATAAAATAATAAATTTGTATTGTTTTAACCCACCAAGTTTATAGGAATTCTTCCAGAAGAAATGGGAAACTAACACAAGACTCTAGCATACATTTTTTTCCCATAACAGTTAACTCAAGGACATGCACAAAATTTATTTTCAACTAATAATAGTATTAGATAAAAGAAGTGGTGTTGCCCTGTAATATGGAGATTGTAAAAGACAGGAGAAACAGAAATTTGAGTAATATCATAAGGAATCCTGAATGATCCTGAGACGGAATCCAGCGTGAGCTGGCAGGGGGAGCAGTGGTACAAGGAGAGTGACTATTTTTCTTGAAAAGCATAAAGAGAAGGAAGAGATGAAGATAACTGGAAACTTGCTTCCACAAATGGCTGGAATGTGCCTGGAATTATTTAAAAAAGAACTGAGAAATGTTATAAGCCAAATCTTCTAGTTTTTCCAGTGGTCTTCAGGATAAGAGCGATTTTAACCTGAAGTTCTTGGAACTTGGCGCTCCAAAGGACCAGGTTTGCAAATAAGTTAGTGAAAGGCAGGAACAACATCTTCTCTCTTAACTCATTTAACTGGAAGTCACTTCAAGTGTTAGTTGATTTCAATCAGAAGATTTTTTTAACTTCATTTTTAGAGGATTGGGTTAATAAGATTCTTCATTTCTTGCTACACCATTTTCATTGGTTTTCAAAAGATCTTTCCTTTTATTATTTATTTTCCTTCATACCAAATATTCTAACATATTTGATATCTATCCTTTTATTTGTCTGGGTTCTTATAAAAACATGTACTACTGGTTTCTCTGTATGCACTTTTGTATATAATGTCATGCTATAAATATCAGTTTATGCCTTACTTTTTAAAAACACCTAGTATTGCATTATTAAGATTTACCCATGTTGTTATGTATACATCTATTGCTTCTAAATGTGGTAGAGTGCTCCTTGGTGAAACCTACTACATTGTACTTATTTATTTCTTTAGGGATGAAAATCCAGATCACCCAGATTGCATCTGATCTTTACACAAAGCACAACAATAACTATCCCCAAGTATGTCCCCCTACAGGTCCATGTAAGAATTTGTTTGAATGCATACTTAGAAGATGACTTGCTGGATCATAATGCACATGGATACACATTTGATTAAATACCTTCAAATTTCTACCCTGAGTATCTATCTGCACCAGGTCTCACTTCCGTCAGGAATCATCAGGATTCCTATACCTCCAGAGGATAGGGGTGGGCCCATGAAGTAAACGGCTCAGGCATGCATTAACAGACATAGAGATCAGACTTCTCTCAGTCAGAGCTAGTCATATGATGACCTCCCTGAAGCTAAGTATTCCTGGCTACATGGAAGCTTTCCAAAGAAGTCAGAGACCCAAAAACAAAAACAAAAAATAATAATAATAATAATAATAAAACCACAAAGAAAACTTGAAAAAAATCATTTAACAAAAAAATACTTTCACTCCCCTTCTTTCCGGCATTTCTGCTTTACCCACTCGTGCATGACTGAGGAACAAGATTCCCAGGCCCCTACGTGCAGGGTGGGAGAGTGTGGAGTGAGAGGCAAGGAATTCCAAGACAGGGCTCTGTCCACACGGGTCCTCTCTTCCCTTCAGGTGACACTTCTGTTTCATTAGCCACCTGAGACTGTGTTTTGCTTATGAAGCATCCTTCACTGAGGCAGCGCCCAATCTTTCATCCTGCAAGTAAGGTCAGGACGTTCCCTCTGATGCAGTGAGCACAGGGAAGCATTCAGATCACACAGCCTGAGGTCTGTTTATTCCTGCTCCATACTGAGAAGGCTGAAAAACTGCTTTCTATGTTCTAGCTCTCTTCTAAGCCCCAAGCCGAGGCTGCCCTTCCAGACGGGCTGTTATAACAGCTCAGTCAGATGGCACGCCTGGCAAGACTTCAGAACTCCAAGCCAGGGCGTCTGGAAGTTGAGGATCTGCCACCATGAGACTCACCAAGGCCAGGAGACTACTCGTCAGCGCCTCAGGGAAAACTGTCAGCCTTGTCTCACGTGAGTGCTGATGACCACCTCTGCCCTCCCTTCAACAGGGGAGAACTCCAGGACTCAGAATGATGGAGGAAAAGCTATTGGGCTTTTCACAGGTGAATTCCAGGGCTGAATCTGGCCCTGGGTGCCTGAAAAATGAAGAGTCCAAACCAGGAGTGGCGTGCAGGCCAGGAAAGCATATGTGTGCCCTCCTGTCTCAGAGGAGTGTGCCAGAGACAACCTGAGGAGGCCCTTAAGGCCCATCTCCCACACCCCCTGACTCATCCTCACCACGTGGTGACAGGCAGGCAGAGATTCAGAGCCAGCAACAGAATTCCCCAGGGCAGGCAGAGGACCAACTGAGATGGCATCTCCTCTACAAAGCTCTCTCATTCCCCCTCTGTGCTAACTCAGTATTAATAATAACAATTACTAACATCTGTAATCTTCAGTGTACATTAGGCCACATTCCACGTGGTTAAATAAGGCCCAGAAAGTTTGTCACTTATCTAAGCTCTTGCTAGTAGCAGAGCCAATTCAAACCCATATCTCCTTCATCCTGGAAATGGCTTTCTTAACAAACATACTACTGCTCTCCAACATGCTTTTATAGACCTATTTCTCATTCTAAATCATGACAGTTTGTTCATATTAGTCTGTGAACTTGAAGACAAGGATGATGTCTTCTTACCCCTCCCGTCTCACACAGCACCAAGCACAGTAGAGCATATACAGACCACTTATGTGCCAGGCATTATTTCCAGAACTTGACGTGCATTGACTGATTGAGCACTCTCAACAACTCTACGGTATAGGCACTATAATTTGCACCATCTTATGGAGAAGGAAACTGAAACACACAAAAGTTAATCAGCATGTTCAGGGCCACACAGCTAATAAATGGGAGCCCCAGACAATCTCTGCCCAGAGTCAGTGCTTCTAACTCAAGAATTACTCTTTCTTTGAAATCAAGAAATGTCTGTAGGATTCATTTTTAATCCTTTCAGTTCAGCAGCATTTCACAGCCCTGATTTCACAAAACAGATGTCCCACCCAGGCTACACACAGACAGGCATAAACCTGGTCTAGAGCATGCAGGCCAGAAAACAAAACCCACACCACATACTCTGTGCCTCCTCCCCACCTCCATCAACAAATCCGCATTAATTTTTGTCATCAACTCCTGAGCTTCTCTCATGAATGCTTAGTATTAACACTCGCATTTCTGTAAAATTAGCTCACTTGAATTATTCAGAATATCATCCGGCTGTCTCCTAGATGCCAGAGAACTAAATGTTACCCAAGATCTGGAAGGATTATTGAATAACCAAGAGGTTGAATGCAAAAAAGGCCTGCCTGACCTTTGGGTATCTAAAAGTTATGCTAATATTTTAATTATAAATATAATCATGTAAGACATAAAGTCCCTAACTGCATTATCTGAAATACAGATTCTGTAGGCTTTAGTAGATTTCTTACATAAGTGATTCTTTAATCCAGTAAGTGTGAGAAATCCTGAGTTAAAAAGCAAAGCCAGGTTCTTGACTGCAGGACTTCTCAGAGCCTGGAGCATACTTTAATGTATACTACAGTTCTATGATTCTCCTAGACTGATCTACAGAAAACAGCTTTTCACAAGCTGATGAGAAAAAAATGGGCACTCTGGGTTAGAAATAAGACTTGGAATTACAGTCTCATGCAGAATAAAGGGAGAAATGTCATACCACAGAATAGAACATTGTTTACTGCACATTTATAATTGGGACTTACCCTGAATCCTAGGAACCAGTCAGCACATACAGTGAGTGATCCATATCCAAGTTAGCACTGTGAAAGGACAAATAAGGAGCCGAGAAGAAAGGATATCAGGGTTGAATAGATCAAAAAGTTAAAGACATGAACTTCACATCTACATTGTCTCAATTATCTGGTCTGAAATTGGTACACAAAGCTTTATCTGGAAAGTCAAGCATACCATTTGTCCAAATTCCAGATCACATGATGAATGCTTCAGAGAGGTATATGATGTTTGATCAAAAACCCGATTACTACAACTCTCACCCACAGGGTTGCCTCACCTCTTGATCCTCAATATATCTTAATTGATAACAAAATTAACTTTCTGAAATAAAAGTACAGTGATATTACTCTTTTATAAAATCTTTAAAGGTTTCTCAGTGCACTTTGTCTAAAATTCAAATTCCTTGGCTTGGCAGTCAATGCCTTGCATCTGATGACCTGCACTTTTCCCACCTTGCAAGGACTCCAGTTGGCTGCTCCTCTCCCATGAAACCCCTCTCCCAGACATACCACACTTCATGTACTGGCTCACACCAATTCATTATACCTCTTCCTCACAAGTGGACTTTCTGTCTGGACACATCCCCAAACCCCTCATCTTCTGTTAGCAAATGGTTCCAATATTTGATTCCAAGAAGCCTTTCTCATGATTCAAGAAGACCATGATCTCAGCCTATCTGTTGTTATGGCACACTTGAATAAGTCTATCATCACATACATCACATGTCTAATTAACTTTATGTCCTCAAAAGCTAGCATAGCAAAAGTGGCATGGCTATACTATAAGCAAGGGCTTAATACAAGTGTAATTAGAGTGTCCCACTTTACAAGTGGGGTGAGAACAATGGCTTCCAAACAGGGCTTCAACTCATGCTCCCCATTCACCCATATAAGCAAGAATTCTAGTCTTTCCCTGTACCTCACTCCTTTCCACTGCTTATCCCACAATGCCCCATCTAAAAAAACTAATTTCTTTTGCCTCGGTACAGTAACCACAACTCAGTGGTAACCCCATGTGGCTGGCACTGAAAGGGCAAGCTCCTGGATACTACCTCAACCAATCAGGACCCAGATCCTATTTGAGCCAATCAGGACCTGGATCCTATTTGAGCCAATCAAGACCCGGATCCTATTTTGGCCAATCGAGAGCCGGATCCTATTTTCAGCCAATCAGAGCTGGGTCTCTCTCTCTCCCCTTCAGTTAGCAAGAAGTTACCCACCTCCCCTAGACCCTGCCAATTCACCAGAGCCAGGACCTATCACCCCACCAACTACCCCCAAGCCCAGCCAATCAGCCAGAGCCACAACCCTCACCCCACAAACTGCCCTAGAAACCCATAAACCTTTGTGTTTCTTGAAACTCGCTCTCTCTCTGGCACCTGGCCACTGCGTTGGCATGGGTGTGAGATTGAGCTCAAGCTGGCTTGAATAAAGGCTCCTTGCTTTTGTATCCATGTTGGCTCCCTGGTGGTCTCCTGGGATTCGCAACTTCAGGCATAACATTTTGGGGGCTCATCCAGGATCCCAGAGACCCCTAGGACTCCCAACCCAGAGGTCCCAGTGCTGGCTGGTGAGCGCACTCAGTTATCTGTCTGTCCTGTCTACCTGTGTCCCACTCTGTCTTTATCTGTGTCTCACTGTTTTTGTTCACTAACAAGCCTATATAAGCTTGTAGGAGCTCCAAACTGTATCTGGGTCAGCATTGACTTAGGCAGACGCGCTGGTGGGTCGCCGACCAGGGGTCTTGGGAGGCGTCTCTTGCCCCTGTCTGGAGGACGAGGTCCTCATCTGTGAGGAAAGTCGGCTGCCGCTGCAGTCCAACAGGCCCTCAACTTACTTTCAGTTTTGCCTCCACAGCCGTGGCAGATTCTTCTCTGTAGGTGCCTGTTTATTGGCTATTGTGTTTATCTTAGTCTTGTTGTTGATGGAAGAAATGGGACAGATGCAGACGACTCCTTTATCTCTCATGACAGACATTTTTCAGATGTTAGGGAGAGAGCTCACAATTTGAGCACGGACATTAGGAAGGGAAAATTTCATGTTTTCTGCACCTCTGAGTGGCCGTCCTTTAACATTGGATGGCCGCCGGAGGGAACTTTTAATCTAACCACTCTTTTACAGGTGAAAGGTGTTATCTTCAGGAAAGGAGCCCAGGGTCATCCAGGCCAAATTTCCTACATCTTAGTCTGGCAGGACCTAATTGAAAACACTCCCTCATGGCTTAAACCTTTCCTTCCATCCAGGGCAAACCCCACGCTCAAAGTCTTGGCCCTACAAGGTCCGGTCCCAAAGTCTCGGAGAGACTCAGGACCTAAAGAAACCAAAACATCCCTCTACCCAGTCCTGCAGGACACTAGCTCAGAGGAGTTGATCTTTCCACCGCCCTATCAGCCCCTCCCAACTGCCCCGCCAGCAGAGCCAGCAGAACCAGATGGAGGGGAACCAGTTCTGGAAGAATTGGTTCCTGTTCCTGAAGGAGGAGCGCGTGCGCACAGACCTGCAGCAGGGACGTGGGGCCGGGTCCATCGAGTGGCCCTCAGTCAGGGACCCGCTGACTCAACTGTCCTTCCCCTGCATGCCACAGGGCCCCCTAATGAAACAGCAGAACAGCCAATTCACTATTGGCCATTCTCCACTAGTGACCTCTATAACTGGAGAACTCAGAATGCTAAGTTCTCAGAAAACCCCAAAGATATTATTAACCTCTTAGATACTGTTCTTTTTACCCTTCAGTCCACTTGGGATGATTGTCAACAGCTCTTACAGGTTCTTTTTACCACTGAAGAGAGAGAAGGGATCCAGGTAGAAGCCTGGAAGTCAGTTCTGGGTGACAATAGACAGCCCACCCAGAACCCAGACCTCATAAATGCTGCCTTTCCCCTCTCTCATCCAAACTGGGACTACAACTCAGCAGAAGGTAAGGAGAGACCCTGGGTCTATCGCCAGACTCTGTTGGCAGGTCTCAGGGTGGCTGCACGAAAGCCCACCAATTTGGCTAAGGTATATAATGTTCAACAAGACAGGGATGAAAGCCCAGCGGCATTTCTAGAAAGGATCATGGAGGCCTTTAGACAGTATGCCCCATGGATCCTGAAGTTCCAGAGAATAGAGCCGCTATAGTTATAGCTTTCATCAACCAAGTCACTCCAGACATAAAGAAAAAATTACAGAGAGTAGAGAGATTAGGAGAAAGGAGCCTGCAAGACCTGGTAGTGGTGGCAGAAAGGGTTTTTAATAATTGAGAGAGCCTGAAAGAACTACAGATGAGAATAAGCGACCGCTAAACTCAAAACTTGGCCAAAATACTGCTGGCTACAACTGCAGATAGCCCTCAGGAATGACACAGACACCTTAAGAAACTGGCCACGGGACAAGGTAAGGAAGACCTCACCCGAGGGAACCGCCCCAAGTTAAATAAGAACCAGTGTGCATATTGCAAAGAGGAAGGCCACTGGGTAAAAGCCTGTCCCAACAAAAGACCCCAAAAGGCCCCCATTACTATCCTAAGTACTGAAGGCAATGATGACCAGGGGCGACAGGGTTCAGCACCCTTCCCCGAGCCCAGGGTAACCCTAAAAGTGGAGGGGCAACCTATAGAATTCCTTGTGGACACCGGAGCTCAGCACTCCGTCCTATTATAACCCCAGGGAAAATTGGCAGATAAAACCTCATGGGTACAGGGAGCTACTGGGATGAAACAATATTCATGGACTACCTGAAGGACAGTGGACCTCGGCGTGGGTCGAGTATCCCACTCGTTCATGGTCATCCCAGAATTCCCCTACCCCTTATTAGGCTGAGACTTGCTCACCAAGGTGGGAGCACAAATCAGCTTCCACCCAGAAGGGACAAAAATTCTGAATAAAGAAGGACATCCAATACAGGTACTCACTATAAGCCTTGAAGATGAGTACCGCCTGCACCAGAAACCCTTATCACCAATCTATGACTTAGAATATTGGTTACAGACATTTCCCCAAGCCTGGGCCGAGACAGGGGGAGTAGGATTAGCTCATCATAGACCGGAAATATTTATAGAACTAAAATCGGGTGCAGATCCAGTCAGGGTCTGGCAATACCTGATGCCACTCGAAGCAAGAGCTGGAATCACTCCACACATTAGAAGGTTACTCGAGTTAAGCATACTGAGACCTTGCCAGTCAGCATGGAATACCACCCTATTACCAGTCCGAAAGCCAAATTCAACTGACTATCGACCAGTCCAAGACTTGCGGGAGGTAAGCAAGCAGGTGATGGATGTACACACAACAGTCCCAAATCCGTATACCCTCCTCACCTCATTGCCTCCTACCCAAACCTGGTATACAGTGCTAGATTTAAAAGATGCCTTTTTCAGCTTGCCCCTAGCACCTAAAAGCCAGAACATCTTTGCCTTTGAGTGGACAGACCCAGAAAAAGGAGTTAGCGGCCAGCTCACCTGGACCAGGCTCCCCCAAGGATTCAAAAACTCGCCCACCATCTTCAATGAGGCCCTACATGAATATCTGAGTGAGTTCCAATCCAAACACCCAGAATTAACTCTTTTACAGTATGTAGATGATATCCTGGTAGCCACTGAAGACCAGGAGAGGTGTCTGCAAGGCACCAAGGACCTGCTTTCTACACTAGGAGCCTTGGGTTACTGAGCCTCAGCCAAAAAGGCCCAAATCTGCAAGACAGAGGTAAGCTACTTAAGCTATAAATTAAAAGGGGGACAGAGATGGCTCATGGAAGCAAGAAAAGAGACTGTCTTAAGAATACCATGCCCACAAAATGTCCGCCAAATGCGTGAATTCCTAGGATCCAAAGGATACTGCCGATTGTGGATCCCAGGTTTTGCAGAAATAGCTAGACCCCTTATGAAGCCACTAAAGAAAAACAGGAGTTTACATGGACAGAGACTACAGAGAACTCATTCACTAGACTGAAGCAGGCCTTACTCCCTGCACCTGCACTGGGGCTCCCTGATTTAACCAAACCTTTTTACCTATATGTAGATGAAAGTAAAGGAGTGCTGATACAGTACATTGGCCCTTGGAAAAAGCCCATAGTTTATTTCTCCAAGTGGCTAGACACTGTCACCGCTGGATGGCCCCCCTGTCTGTGAATCATTGCTGCAGTGGCTACCATGGTCAAAGATGCAGACAAACTAACACTAGGACAAGAATTAAATGTCACTACCCCACATGCAATCGAAGGGGTGCTCAAACAGCCACCAGACAGACAGATGGATAAGTAATGCTTGACTAACGCATTACCAAGGACTGCTTTTAAATCCCGCTAGAATTCTGTTCCAGACACCCACTTTGCTGAATCCAGCCACCCTCCTCCCTGACCTGGACTGGGAGGCACCACTCCATGACTGTGGAGAAATCCTGGTTCATGTTCATGGAGTCAGAACTGACCTGCGAGATCAGCCACTGGCAGAAGCAGATGCCACATGGTACACCGATGGAAGCAGCTTCATGCAAGATGGAGTAAGGTATGCAGGGGCAGCTGTAACAACTGAAACAGAAGCTGTCTGGGCTGAGCCACTGGCTCCAGGGACTTCAGCCCAGCGGGCAGAGCTGATCACGCTCACTAAAGCATTGACTATGGCCAAAGGCAAACGCCTTAATGTCTATATGGACAGTAGGTATGCATTTGCCACTGCCCACATACATGGAGCCATCTATAGAGAGAGGGGGCTGTTAACTGCAGAGGGAAAGACCATCAAAAATAAAGAAGAAATTCTTGGCCTCCTACGGGCCCTTTGGTTACCCAAAGCACTGGCTATAATTCATTCCCTGGGCCATCAAAAATCTGACACCCTGATTGCCAAAGGAAACAGATTAGCAGACCAATGCGCCAGACAGGCAGCCCTTTCAGTGGACCATGCCCTAGTGACCACATTGTCAGCCCCAGGGGCCCCTAACCTTCCAGACACCCCCTCCTACACTGATGAAGACACAAAATGGATCAAGCAGTTACCCATGACCAACTACCTAAATGGGTGGTGGAGAGCTGCCGACTGCATCATTCTACCAGAAGAGTTAGGATGTCGCGTCCTGACCAAAATGCATCGGGCTACACACATGGGGATGAGAAAAATGGAAGACTTGGTGCAACATGCTCACATCACCATCAATCAGACTCTCAATCAAAAATTGGGCAAATCATAGCAAGCTGCAAGACTTGCCAACTGACAAATGTGACTGCCCAGGCACCCAACCCTGGTACTAGACTCCGAGGAAACAGACCAGGCGCCTATTGGGAAGTAGATTTTACAGAAGTAAAGCCCAGAAAATACAGGTACAGGTATTTGCTAGTGTTTGTAGACACTTTTTCATGTTGGATCGAGGCGTTTCCCACCAAACATGAGACCGCGCAGACCATGGCCAAGAAATTGTTAGAAGACATCCTGCCAAGGTATGGTTTTCCTGCCAGGATAAGCTCAGACAATGGACCAGAATTTGCTTCCAAGGTAACTCAGGGAGTAGCACAGATTCTTGGGGCAGATTGGAAATTATATTATGCGTATAGACCCCAAAGTTCAGGACAGGTAGAAAGAATGAACAGAACTTTAAAAGAGACCTTGACTAAATTAGCCCTAGAGACTGGCAGAGACTGGTAACTCTCCTTCCCTTTGCCCTTTATCGGGTGTGTAACTCCCCATATAATATAGGACTTACTCCCTTTGAAATCATGTATGGCATCCCTCCACCTATTATTCCCATCCTCAAACCCAAAGTACTTGCTGAATTTGATGATCACCAACTCCTTTTCTCCCTCCAAGTGTTGCAACGAACCCATGAGCAGGTCTGGCCTAAGCTGAAAGCTCTTTATGAGACCGGACCCCCTCTAGAACCGCACTGTTATCATCCAGGCGACTGGGTGTACGTCCGGAGACATCAACACCAGACACTTCAACCATGCTGGAAGGGACCCTACATCATGATCCTGACCACTGCCACTGCTCTCAAGGTCGACGGGATTACTCCTTGGGTCCACTGCACCCACGTCCGGCCAGCTGACCCACACGCCGTTCTCAAGGACTTTGTTCTAGATTGGAAAAGCCAGCCAGACAAAGACAATCCTCTAAAGCTAAGACTGTGCCGTTCTCACTTACCCCACTAATGTTACTTATACTATGCCTTCCTCATGTCAAACCAAATGACCCTAAACCCCATCAACCTTATAGGTAGACATGGATCCTGACAGATGGACAAACTGGTAAAACCCTCAACGAAACTGCACACACAGCCCCACTAAACACATGGTGACCAGATTTATATTTCGATCTCAGGGAGCTTTTTGGACTTCTGCGGGGGAGGGAACACAATTATCATGTCCTGCAAAAACGGGCATTTATTGACACTGCTCAAGGACGAGCACAAGGGTTTAGGGCCTGCCCTACCAACCTAAGAAATAACTGGAAGACCTGTGGGGGCCTAGAAAGTGCTTACTGCAAAAGCTGGACTTGTGTAACTTCTAATGATGGGCCCCAGAAGTGGGCAGTCGGGAATAGGGATTTAGTTAAATTCACCCTCAGAGACCCTGACAATAGGGTACCCCAAGTGCATGTACAATTTAACCAAGAACAAGCTAAAAATGAGAAATCCTGGATATCTGGAATAACTTGGGGTTTTCAGCTTGATATGGGCCAGTTCGCCTGGGTCGGCCCTTACCCAAGTGGACTTTTAACCATTAAACTAATGATTCATAAGTCTCAGACAAAAACAGCCCCTATGGATCCAAACCAGGTATTAGCTCCTCCCACCCCTACTAAAAACCCAAATAACAAGAAAACATTGAAAGAAATGACAGAACCCCAGATTACTACCTCTATGAAACCCCCAGCACCTGCTCTGCAGGCCAGTGAGGACCCCCTATGGAAACTGATGCACACTATGTATGAGACCCTTAATGCTACCAGCCCTGGCTTCACGGCCTCATGCTGGCTATGTTATGATATAAAACCTCCATTTTATGAAGCCATAGTCCTGAATGCCACCTATAATTTATCAACTAGTGAAAACCCCTCTCAGTGTTCATGGGGAGACCATAAAATAGGCTTGACACTACAACATGTAAGTGGTAAGGGAACCTGCCAAGGAAAGGTACCACAAGATAAACAAAGTTTGTGCACTTCCATAGATGCCACCCCTAGTTGGGATGACATAAAGTGGCTAATTCCAGGAAGTAATGGATGGTGGATATGTTCCAAGACTGGCCTCACCCCATGCCTCTCTCAACCGCCATCTTTAATGCCTCTAGAGAATTCTGTATCCTAGTGACTGTGATACCCCATATCCTCTACTACCCTGAGGAAAGCATGTATTCTCACTGGAGTGAAGGCACAAGCCAAGAAAGAAATAAGAGGAAACCCATCACTGCCCTAACCATTGCCACCCTATTCACTTTAGGAGTGGCTGGGGCCAGAACCAGCATAACCTCCCTGGCCACTCAACAAGCAGGTATGACATCCCTGAGAATGGCCATAGATGAAGATATAGAAAGAATAGAGGCCTCCATTAGTCATTTAGAAAAACCTTTCACCTCCCTATCTGAAGTTGTACTCCAAAATAGAAGGGGGCTTGATTTATTGTTTCTCCAACAAGGGGGACTATGTGTTGCACTAGGAGAAGAGTGCTGTTTTTACGCTGATCATTCAGGAGTAGTAAAAGAATCTATGGCCAAAGTCCGGGAAGGCTTAGCCCAATGCAAAAGAGAATGGGAACAACCACAGGGATGGTTTGAATGTTTATTTAACACTTCCCCGTGGTTAACCACCTTAGTCTCCACCCTAATAGGCCCTCTAATAATTCTGTTGCTCCTACTTACTTTTGGACTGTGTATCCTCAATAGATGACTTTTGTCAAAAATAGAATCAATACAGTCCAGCTAATGTGCTCAGACAACAGTATCAGCCTTTATCTCCTTACAACTGTGAAATCTCATTAGACCCATGATTGGTTCCCTTTGCTAGGGTCCAAAGAGAGCAGGAAATGAAAGGGTAAGCTCCTGGATACTACCTCAGCCAATCAGGACCTGGAACCTATTTGAGCCAATCAGGACCTGGATCTTATTTGAGCCAATCAAGACCCGGATCCTATTTTGGCCAATCGGGAGCCGGATCCTATTTTCAGCCAATCGGAGCTTGGTCTCTCTCTCCCCTCCAGTTAGCAAGAAGTATACCCACCTCCCCTAGACCCTGCCAATTCACCAGAGCCACGACCTATCACCCCACCAACTACCCCCAAGCCCAGCCAATCAGCCAGAGCCACGACCCTCACCCCACAAACTGCCCTAGAAAGCCATAAAACCTTTGTGTTTCCTGAAACTCACTCTCTCTCTGGCACCTGGCCACTGTATTGGCATGGGTGTGAGATTGAGCTCCAGCTGGCTTGAATAAAGGCTCTTTGCTTTTGCATCCATGTTGGCTCCCTGATGGTCTCCTGGGATTCATGACTTAGGGCATAACAGGCACATCCCACAATAGCTACAGGAAATTAGTTGCTTGGGGAAGAGCCACTGGTTGGCTAGTTGCTTTGGGCTGCCTATCTCACCTGAAGCATGGAATCTAAGGCCAGATCTCTGCTCTGATCCCTGATACTCACACGACTCCTTGCAAATAATGTACATGTTCTTCAAAGTATGAGAAAAAAGTTCCCTCACATGTAATACTTAGCCAAGTCTGATCCACACCAAAACTGACCCAATTTCCAGAACAATGAGTCTGAAACTCTAATACACATATGTATGTTTTAAGTGTGGAAGAAATCCAACAGACCCAAGCAGCAAATCCTACAGAAAAAGGGTAAGACTGACTAAAAGAGTATGAGGCAACACCTCTGTCTCCTCTCATACACCTACTGCTCCCTGAGGAAGGTTTCTTTGCCCCATAACCAAGTCTTTCCAGAAGATGAAAGGTTGGTACAGGCTTCCATGCTCTAAGCCCAGCCGTTCCTTGCAGAATGGAGCCTCAGGTATTCCCACCAGGCTTCAACACACTCTCACTGTTTCACTTTAACAACTCATTGACATTTCTATTTCTTATTAATCAGCTTTAACATATTTTACAAATTGTCCTGGTAGCATGATCACCAATCCTCTGGATTTATATAGAACTCACCTCACTTACTAAATACCACATTTGGCAGAACATGTGTCATTTTCTATAAATATTGAAAAATCAATAATTGCTGCCAGAAACCCTGTATTGTTCAAATCCCAGGCAAGATAAATGGTGAAAAGAAATACCATTCTCTTTTAAAATTCAGAGATAAGACAAATCTGATTGCTTATTCTTTTGATGCTTGCACAGTGTGCCTGGCTTCAATAATCAGAAGTGCAGCCTGCCTCACTCAATCTTCCTTCTGTTGTACTTTTATTATTTTACATCTATATCTAAATGAACATTTAGATTTAGCACACCACCCTCATTGTGCATGGGTGAGACATACAGGTCTATACTAGAAGCTGGGATGGGAAGGAAAATGGAGTTAAATACAGGTATATTGTCCTAAAGTGATGTATTAGCAGTACAAAATTTTGAATTCTTTTCTTTGTCTCTCTCTCTATATATTTTTACATGTTATGTTAAATATATAAATATTATATATTATAAATATATTATGGATTATTTGTATTACCTTATTAAATATATTTACACTAATTATAATTTACATATTTAATGTTACATATAAATATATTCATGATTAATATGATACATATCTATTTAATGTAATATTAAAATGTCACTTAAATGAAAATATTTTGTTATATTAAGTATATACATTTATGTTATAGTCACTAAATACTGTTAAAATTCATAGTAAATATTAGAAAAGTTTACTCTTTATTTTAGAAAGCAAATGAAAAAATGATATAAATATACAATCATGAGAAAGAAGGAAATTCTGTCATTTGTAACAACATGGATGGACCTTGAGGACATTATGCTAAATGAAATAAGTCAGACAGATAAGGACAAAAATCACAGGGTATCATTTATATGTGGCATCTAAAACAAAATCAAACTCATAGAAACATAAGGTAGAAAAGTGGTTGCTAGAGGCTCAGAGGGTAGAGGAGACACAGAGGGGTTAGTAAAAGGGCACAAACTTTGACCTATCAGATGAATAAGGTCTGAGGATCTAATGTATAACACAGCAACCATAGTGGATTACATTGTTGTATAATTGAAATTTGCTAAGTAGAACTTAAATGTTCTCACCAAAAAAAAAAAAAAATATATGTGAGATAATGGATATTAACTACATAAGAGGAATCCTTTCATAGTGTCAATGTATATCAAATCACTACAAGGTACACTTTAAATATCTTAGTTTTATATGTCAGCTGTACATTAATAAAGCTGAAATTTAAAAAAAATAAAATGAGAGAAAACACAAGCTGAAATGTATTTTTCTGTTTTCCCAATGGGTTGTTTTACATACTACCTGGTAAACAAGCCACTCTAAAGAGCACAAGTTTAAACCTTCTTCTGTAAAGTAGCACCAAACTTTTTCTATAAATGGCCAGAGAGCAAACATTTTAGGCTTTGTGGGCCATGTGGTCTCTGTCACAGTTTATCAACAATGCATGAAAACAGCCACAGACAATACAGAAATGAGCAAGGGCAGTTGTATTCCAATGAAACTTCACTTACGAAAAAAAAGGCAGCAGGCCAGATGTGGCCCCACTGGCTGGCTAGTTTGCTGACCCCTGGGTTAGATGAAGAGATGTTAACCAAAGTAATGTGCAGGCAAGCCAGGGAACTATTGTAAAATTATTAAGGCTGCCATTTTTTTCTTTTTTTTTTCTGCCCCCAATTTTTTCTTTCTCCTGGATCCAGACCTGATTTAGAACCTGAATCTAAAAGGAGAGAATAAGAGCAATATTTATCAATACAAACAACAGAAAGAGGATCTTGACATCATTTGAGTACCTGGATTCAGCTATCCCTGAAATCAGGAAAACACTTGATATGCTTCCTTCATGAGCCTGAGGGGGACAAAAGTAACTTTCATCTACCCATCTTAGATTCCTAACTGGGTCTCAGTAACAGAAGACAGACTAATAAGAGAAAAGCATTCAAATTTATCTAAGTTTACATGACACAGGAGCATTCACGAGGAGATGAAAATCCAAAGAAACAGTTCATCCTAAGTGTTTTAGGCTAGGTTTAATGAAGAGTAAAAAGCAAAAACAATTAAAAAATGTGATAGGACAAACAAGTATGAGTGAACAGGAATAAACTGGGAAGAACTAAGAAAATTCCTCTTGGCATCCCTTCATCTTTGGAGAAAAGAAGGGCACCTCCTACATGAGGGGCTTGTGACCTGCTGCAGGGGAATGTCAGAGAGTCCCTCTTGTACTTATTGTTTCTCAAATTCCTTCAGCTTAAAATATTCAATACACCAAGGTACTATATTCCACGGTATGTCCTGAATCCTGTCAAGTTCCTATATTCCTTTTTAATTTTTGTTAGTTTGGGTTGGATTTTTGTCATTTGCAGCTAATAATAATATATACTGATAAATAATACATTATTTCATTTAATCCTAGTACAACTCCATGTGTTAGGCAGAAAGACAGATATGAGCAGAATGAAGAGAGGGTGGGTCCCACCAAGAACTCAGGGAGTTAGTCAGATAAGGCCAGAAAACCAGAGATATCTCAGAGGATGAATTAAATGAAGCCACAGGGACCAAGAGTGACCTGAAGGGCACAGGCAGTCCCCAGATTAAAAAAAAAAAAACTCAGAGTCAGGCACTCCCCAGATGACGAAAATTTCCCAGATAAAAATGTCAGCGTGCAGCCCACGTATTCACTCCTCCAATCAGACCAAAGTCCCAGGGCCAGAGAATATCAATCAAGGACTTCTCTGCCCTTCCAAAAACCCCATAAAAAAAGCCTCACAGTAAGCAGCCTTCCTTTCTCTCTGTTGACTCCAGCCTGCTCCTCCTTTGGAGTATTCAAATAAACCTTTCATTCTGCTTCATTACTATATCTCTGCATTTCAATTCTTTTTTGCATTGGGACAAGAACGGAGGAAAACAAACTCAACCCTCATACATGAAAAAAATTCTTTCTCCTTTTACAAGTGAGGAATCTCAGGTAAAGAGAAGCCGTTGCCAAAGTGCACACTTCTAGGAAGTAGGAAGGCAGGGTTGTAAGCTCTGATGGGGCGAATGGCCACCATTCTGCAGTGTGTCCCACTGGCCCTGGGATACATGAGAGTCTCTCCTGCAAACTCATGAACCTGGTGTAGCCCTCACAAAAGAGTAAATATACAGAATCAGTTCCAGAAGCCACCACGTATGTCACTGAGTTAAATTCCTATTTAACTAAGGGAAAATAGGTATCGACCCAGTTGGCTTGATTGCAAATGTCAGGCTTTTTGAATTATCACGAACAGCAATGAAAAATTGATTACATTTAAAACATCCTGTGAAAAGTTTTACAATTGCACATTAAGAAATGGTGTTAAGCAAATAAGAGCTAATTGTTCTCAGCTGCACTGGTAATAGCCCTGTCTGCCTTCCCAATACAATGCAAATTCATTTCATTTGAACAGAAAAAGTAAATAAAAATAAAATGTCCCAGATCTCATTCATATTCAATCACTAAAATTCTGAGCCTAAGGTTATCCTCCAAAGGGAGGACAGCCATGCAAACACAAAATGCTTTCCCAATCAGTTAAAACAGGTCAAGAAACCTCTACTTGCCATAGACAATGCTAAGACCTAAAAAAATTCACAGGGAAAGAATACCACATATTATGCAATAAATGTGCATCCAAAAGTTTATGTGTGGATTTGAGAGGTGAAGTAAATTATTTAAAGTGTCCTTAGGGAGTTCATTTGAAAAACAAACCAAAAAATATCAAAGTAAATATGCCTTCTGCCTTCCTATGTGTCCAGTGTTGACTGGCAGCCCTTTGACACAGAGTGCCATTCAGAACTCTGAGGTTAACTGACCCCATTGTCCTCACTACCTTATCCATAAGGAGTGCTGGTAACTCCCCACATCTACTCCCCTTCCCATACTGTGATTCCCTTCCTCCAATAGCAGGCAAAATAGGCTAGGCAAAAATAGGCTGGCAAAATAGCAAACCACGGCAAAATATTCAATAGCTTAAAACCACAAAAATTTATTTTTCATTCAGACAAAATGTCCATCACAGGTAGTATGGCCACAGGTAGGATGACTAACTCTTCCCAGTTTGCCTTGGAATTTCCCTGTTTTTGCACGCAGGTCCCAGCAAACTGGGACAGCTGGTCACAAGAGAGTTTTGAAAGCACGGTGTGCCACGTCACTGGGCAGCATATGCTTCGTTGGGCCTTGACTCCAACATAACCCAATCTACAGTGGGTGTGACAGCCATGCTCTTAATTGGATACTTGTCCCATCGCTGGGTTTTAACTCTTCTCCTGTTCCAGAGTTCTCTCAATTACATTTTTTTCAGTTTGGAATTCAAAAGTAGTTTACTCTTCCAACTGTGTAGTATTTTTTTGTAGTATGTATGTATTTAATTTCCTTTCATTCCTGCTTGCAAATCTGTCTTTTTTCCCCCAGATACAGTCATCAGCAACTAACCCATGATACTAATGCTTCATGCTCAGAACCTATACCTGTTCCCTGGACCTATACCTTCATTGGTACATGGTCTCCCTCCCAGGTCACTTCAAGTGACAGTTTAACCAAATGCTCTAGCACAGAATAGTATGTACTGTCAGCTCTCCAGTCTTTGGATAAGTCCCTTGATTTTTACCACTCAGTCCCTAAGCAAATGCAATACATTTATTTTTTTTTTTATGGCAGCACTATTTTGATACACACTAATTTCTGAATCTTTCAAAGCAAGCTTGGTTATGCTCAAGTAACAAACGAGTTCAAATTTTCAGTAGCTTAAAAACACAAAGGTTTACTCTCCATTCCTGCTTCATGTCCATCATAGAACAGCAGGAGGGCACTGGTCTAGGAGCCCATGTTGATACAGACTTCAATATTTAAAATATCAATGGTTACCAAGGCAGAGGGAACTAGATATGGTAAATCCTGAACTAGCTCTTAAAGCTTCCATCTAGAAGTAACACGTATTACTTCTGCACACTTGTCACATTGGTCCAAACAAGCCACAGAGCCACCCCTTACCACAGGGAGATATAAAGTGCAATTGTTACCAGAAATGGGTTCTTTGTTTCATTGGGAGAAAGAATTCAAGGACAAATCCAAAAGCAGTTGAGTTTCAGGAGTTTATTACAAACCAAGAGTGTAAAGAAAAGAGAATGCACACACTCGAGTTGAGCACAAGGCAGACTGTAAGTCTAGGGAAAGGAAATCCCAGGGCAAAATACTCCTAAAAACCCAAATCAGTTAAAGGGAGAAATAAAGTTTAAAAACCGTCTATTGCTCACAAACTACAGTTTCAGGCCATCTTTCTTCTCTGCTCAAGCAGCAACCACACACACACCCACCTCACCTCTCAGGTACAGATAAGCCCTCTGTTGCCCAGGTAATTACCCACTGATATGGGGATGAACTCCACCCTTGAGGAAAGATGCAAATGCACTAAAGCCATACTTCAACCCACCTCTGAACACCTGTTGATATGCAGATGCACCAAAGCCAGGTGAGATATTCTGGAAATGCTTCAATTTTACCCACAGTCCACCCCTCCAGAAATCTCGCCTTACAATTTACTTGATACCCCTCTTCCGATCAATCTAGTAACATGCAATAGCAACAGCAATAAAATCTTGATAATCCTCAAGCCAGAGGATTCAGCCTATGCAGATTAAGCAAATGTACTTTACAGCACAATCTCTCACTAAGCAGAAAATACGTTTCCACACTTGTTTACTCATTCCTAACAATCATGCTAGATTGCTCACAAAACTTTTATCAAACATTAGACAAAGTCAAGCCTCTCTTTAAATATTATTTCCTTGACAACAGTAACACAATCATAATTCTCAAGCCAGAGGATTCAGCTAGGTTCAAAGTCCCATGCAGACTAAGTCCAAAGCTCATCCATTCCAGCCATCACGTGGCAGCTGCAGCCAGGGGGCACATCCAGGACACAAAGACCATAGAAGCAAATAACCGTGATTGTCGGGAGCCAGTTTGCTGTTATTACAGGAATGCACAGAAGGCCAGCTTCCAGGCCTTTTCCCCAAGGTGCCAGAAGAGCCAGCCATTACTGGTCTATGTGTTGAAATGTCCAGGGCCAAGTCCATTTTAATCCTGATTGCTGCACCCATCCTTGCAACACATGTCCAACAAAGTGGGTACCTCTATCGCTCTCAGTAACCAGCAACTGACCATAGGCTGCCGAGAGACTCTCTAGGCCCCTCTTGGTGGTTTGCTGATCTGCACTCCTTCTGGGCTCAGCTGACTTCTTCAAAGGTGAAAGACAAGCCACACCAATGGGCCCACATTGTCTTTTGAGGTGTCTGTGCCATGCCACTCTGTGGACTTTGGATCCAGTCTTGCACCCACCTGTGATGGGATAGGAGGTTATTACCTTGGAGCTGTTCCGGTTATGGGCTCTGTAGCCAGCAAGGCATGGTACACAGCAGCCAGTTGCTTCAAGGTGACCCGGACCCCTGCTCCTTTCCATGGTTGTGGCCAGGCTCTGGCAAGCAGCAAGAGCAGCAGCAGTGGAAGAAGCAGTAGCTTTAGGCTTGGGCCATGGGCCGGGTTTGGCATGTCCAGCAGTGGTGATGGTGCCTCCACGACCACACAAGTGTAGACACATGTCCCTCGGTGTGAGTGCCGCTTCTCCCCATCATTTCTAGGGGTGGCCTCCCAAAGGTCGCACCCATTATGACGGATTTCGGGTTCACAGGAATCCTGCCGACTTTCGCCAATCGTAAGTTGGGGGAAAGGAAATCCCAGCACAAAATACCCTTAAAAACCCAAATCAGTCAAAGGAAGAAATAAAGTTTAAAACCCATTTATTGCTCACAAACTGCAGTTTCAGGCCATCTTTCTTCTCTGCTCAAGCAGCAACCACACCTGCCCCCCCCCCTCACTTCTCAGGTACAGATAAGCCCTCTGTTACCCAGGTAATTACCCAATGATATGTAGATGAACTTCTCCACCCCTGAGGAAAGATGCAAATGCACTAAAGCCATACTTCTCTCCACCTCTGAATGCCTGTTGATATGCAGATGTACCAAAGCCAGGCAAAATTTTCTAGAAATGTCTCAATTTTACCCACACAGACTCACAAGTGAGTTGCCCCAAGCACATAATAGAGAGCTTTCTTAGGTAAACAGAGATGAATATTTACTAAGTGGGAACAGGTTTCAAAGGGAACAGGGAGCATCTTCTCAGAGTTCAGGCTTACTCCAGCCTCACAACATGTGGGAAAGTTTTGGGCTACATTTGGTTTTCACCAGGCCTGTTATGGCCCTGAGACGTGTGAGTTTTACTATGTTAATGAGTGTATAATGTATTTTGGGGTGAAGTTTGGGTAAACTCCTCCATATTGAAACCTGATGGTTTTGGCCTGTTACTACTCTTAATCCACACATCTCACAGGAAAAGCTTACACAGAATGTGTAGAATGTAAACAGCAGCCAACTGAAATGCCCACTCCCCTCCTGCTCATATCTGGTTGTCTCCATTCTCTAACACAATTATGCCATGTGTGCTGAAAAAGAGAGAACTGCAATCGTGGTCAGTCCTAATGACCACCACATCCACACAGCCACACCCCTAAACCAGTCTCCATTCTGACATTCCTAAAGCATCCTCTGAAACCCTTTCAATCATTAAAAAGTATATATAGTCCCAAAGTATTCTCTCTGCTTCCTTAATTAATGTCCTCTCTCTCTTAGATAACCATCCCCCTTTACCCTTCTCCAAACTTTTCCTTTTGTTCTCTTTTTTCCTCTCTTTCTCATACACACAGTCACCTACCACTGTTCTCAGAGTCAGTATGTAGGGTTCATAATACTTCTTGTTTCATGATATCCCACCTCCAGAATTACACTTCCATCCTTGTATAAAAAACATCTTTCTTCGAGGTACTTACATCTGACTATATTCATTCTGTCCCTCCTCGTCTAGCCCAGCTTCTCTGTTCACTGACCTTCTTAGCTCCAATGACCTTCATTTATTTTTTAATTCAACCACTCAGTTTTATGGCCACACTTTAGTTCTTGTTTTCATCTGGAACCTGTGCTCCACCTTTGAAATCTTGAATTTAAGTCTCCTACTTTATAGTCCCTACTTCTTGTCCCTTGATTCTGTTCAGGACTACCAGTATTGTCTTTCTCAGTTCCTTTTCATACTAAGCTGAGTAATTCAAATGCAAAATTGATGATCCCACTCTTAAATAGCTTACTTGCTTGAAACCCTTCAGAGACTCTCCATAGCACAATGGCTTTCAAACTTGGCTGCAAACTAGTCACTTAAAAGGAGTTTTTTAAAATCCTGATGCCAGAACACACCCCAGATTAACTAAATCAGATATTCTGTGGTGTCAAGCACCAATATTTTTTTAAAGCTTCCAAGTGATTTCATGTGCAGCCAAGGTTAAGAACCACTGTTCTCAATGTTTTTTCCAACCATCTACATCAGAGTAGTCAACACTGCTTGTTTTCCTGGGCTCTACCCCAGGATATTGAATTATGGTGATTCCAGTTGCACTCCCTGAATCTAATTTTCTCTAACTTTCCAAGTCATTTTAATGCACACTGAAAGATGAGAACCACTTCCTGACTTGCACATAATTTAGTCACAATGAACTTTTGAAATGTCTTATGAATATGAGTTATGGTAAGCTAAGACCATCAGACAGAATTGTGAACTATAACACATACCCACATGTCTGTTGCATTATCAAAAGCATGGAAAAGATAAAGCAGACTAGCAGGGAAAAACAAAGACACCATGACAGATCATGAAGACCAAGGGAAAAGACATCTGGAGGGCATTCCAGATTCTGATGTGTCCTGGTCAGATCCAGGGTGTCCTACCATTAACTACCCTTTCCCTAAAAAAGGCCACAATGAATCTGTTCCTTGAATCATAAATCAACTAATAAATACTGTGGGGAAAATGGAAGTTCCTACGGCCAGGATCCTCACCTGATCCTAAACTACTCGATGATTTAACTGGCCTACTGGTAGACTAATGCTTCCACACCATTGGCAATGAGCTATTACTGACTGAGTCACTATATAAAGAGCTCCACCCAGTGCTCTGGGCTGAGGCAGAGACAGAAGTCAGTTACAGACCTGCAGACTGCTGGACGCAGATGTGCTTGACCTACTGCTATGAGAATAAAGCCAGGTATAAATCCTTTTACCCCAAGAACATCCCATTGTCATTTCTCAGTTTCATTGAATCCACAGTGAACTTGCCCAGGGCTGGAACCCTCAAGAAAGACAAAAAATACATTCTCCATTTTTAGTACTTTGCCAGCAGTGACCCTCTGCCCACCCAGGATAAATAAATACTGGTTAAATAAATCATTCAATTTTGGTGCCCAAAAATTCTTGTTTAAGGGTGAAAGAATTCCTGGATATGTCTTGTCACTGAAATAATCACTACAACAGTGTCATGTTATTCAACTTAGCACAGATCTGAAGTCTCAAGCAATCCCTACCAGATTTCTGAGGCCTTTCCCCTCTCAAAAAACAGAATTCTCCTCCATATGCCAACTGAATACTAAGGGCATCACACTTCTTACTCATCTAAGCCAAATCCCTTCCTCTCAACCAGTAGTGTCAAGACTTCAGCTCACAAGAGCCAGTTAAATATTCAGGAATTTTCTAAGTTGGTTTTCAAACCCTTGTTTGAAATCAGCCACGGTGGAAGTATTTATACCATGGAATTGGCAAATGTGACAAATCAGAGCTGGTACTTGGTAAAGCCAGATTATCAGTAAACGATTACCCTCACATATATTTATTTCTTATTTATAAAGTTATTCAGAGTTAACAAAATTTTTCAAGTGCATTATTACATCTGTATTCCCATAACAGTACTATGAAGAAAGTATTGTTTCCCATCTTGTATAAAGAAAACCAAAGCTTAAAGTGGTTAAATAGCTTCTCTACTGTCACTGAGATTAAAAAAATAAAAAGATCTGACTTCTAGTTTATGCCTCTTTCCAAAGCAATACTTTATTGAATAAGGTTAATAACTTATAAACCTAAGGTAAGGGCTGTAAATTCTTTGCCTGATTCATTCATTCTTGCCTTTCATTCATCAACAAACATTTATTAAGTGACTACTGCATGTCAGACTCTGTGCCAAGCATTAGGATAACAAAGATAAATAAGGCACAGCTCCTGTCCTTAAAGACATGCTTGTCTACTGAAAAGAAAGACATGTTAACATATAAATCACAATAGAGTGTCGTATACAAAGCCCTATGCCCTGTGACTACATATATTCACTGTGGCTGAAGAAGTTAGATGTCTGCCAATGAATTGTGTCTTTGATAGTAATGAAGTTTATTCCATTTTAGAATAACCAGGAATAGCACTTTAAAAACCTCATGACTTCATTCTTCCCAATACATGTAGCAGCTGACATAACAATTCTACAAAACATATCACTATCTGTGTAATATGCCCAAAGATCAAGGACAGGAAGAAAATACCCATTTTTACCTCTCAGATGTACAACCAAGCAATGCAAACATATTGTCACTGGTTTCCTTACATGTGCCAAAAGGCAATATGTCAAATAAATAATTTAGACCAGCTGAGGCACCGCAAGAAAACAAAGCCATCAGTCATCTTGGCTACATTATTGATTGCCAATAACAAGATACTTGCTAAGACAAATGACTCAGTTATTATACTAGTGAGGCTTTGGCCTATGTCAGCTACATAAGCATACTGAACTATTTGTTATTTCAAGATGTACAAACATATCTATAATCATTTTTGCCCCCTATTTTTGCAGTCTAAGAAGGCTCTTCATATTCAGAGTCTAGATTCATTATTTGCTCACTTACACAATTTCCTATACAACACATGTGTATTGCATCACTCTGCAGGAAAACATTTGTTTATGCTTATTCCTGTAAGACCTAGCTACTGGTTTAGAGGTAAAAGAAAGAATAAGAAGCAATTAATTCATTAGCAAAATTAATCAACTGATTGCAGATAAATCAAGGTGTGATATAATAAGTACACAGCAATTATAGTCAAATACATAAAAGTTCAAAGGGTAGCTTGTTGGTGCTGTGATCTAGGACAGCAATTTCTTATCCACGTCTTGGCTTCCTTTACAAAACTGAAATAACAATATCTGCCTTACCTAATGAGGTTACTATGAGAATAATGAAATTTGAAAATTATAAAGCACTCTGTATAGATGAGGAAACTATTTCAACATAAACATGTCCTATGAATTAGTTATCAAGGACAAGTATAACTGTTGGTATTCTAAGCAGAAACAGATGGAACACTCAAATTAGGATAATTTCAGTGGGGCTGATTTGCCAAGGGACTAATTACAAAGGTGTGGGTAGAAGTAGAGGAATCACAAGGGAAAATGCAGGGACTTGAGACTGGCAACATCATGACTGTGATCACTCTGAGCCTGAGAGGAGGTTCAGTCGGGAGAGATTACCTGAGGAACCTAGAATGGCAGAGTCATGAAGGTCAGGCTACCTTGAGAATGTGTTCCACGGGCACAGTTGGCTCTAGGTGACTTTGCAATGAAGGAACCAGAGGGATGGAGTTTGCTTTCTCCCCATTGGCTACACCTTCTTGGCAGCCAGGAGATACGGAAGTTTTTGTATATATAACACAGAGGTCAGGATTCCAGGGCAAAGAGCAAGGTGAGAGGGAGCAGAATGTATCCAGAGGGACAAAGGCAGAAATCCAGTGGGAAACAATCTTTGGTATGATTATTCTACCACTCAGAATATCAGCCCCAAAGCTGTGTTCTACTTTTTCCCCTCCAAAGCTCCATTTCAACTCAGTTATAAAATCGTGTCAATTTTCTCTTCCATTACTGTCACAGCCATCTTCTGAAATCCATGCCTATTGCCTTTCTTCATGCCCATGTTATGCAAGAATCTTTTGGTTACAAGTGGCAGACAACAGCTCAAACTGGCTTAAGCAGTAAAACGAACTTATTGGCTCCTTAAATGGAAACTCCAGAAAAATTAAGTCTTCAGTTGTGGTTGGAATCAGGAGCTGGGTCACTTCATCATAGTGAAGTCTTTCCTCCTGTCCTAAGGGTCTTCTTCTCTCTCTGGCTGGGCTTTACCCTGTCGGCTTTCTCTTCTGGTCAGCTCTCTTCCTGGGGGGAATTCAAGTGCCTACAGCTATTCTGATTCTGAACCTTGCATCACAAAGGCAAAAGGAGTCTTGGGGTCCTGTATCTGCTTATAGCCACATTCATACTCAATAACACAGGAGATTACATAGGGATTGCGAGCCAAATTTCTAGCTAAGAATTATAGTGTTTATAATTATGTCCTTGGAATTCCTTCCCTGCTCATCTCCTTTGAAGAGGTTAGTGACAACAGCACTGAGAAATGGCAAAATTCATGACAAATGGTGAGGTAGATTTTACACTTATGAATTCTGGCACTTCTTGAAATCCATTTCCCCCTTGGCCCATACTGGAACTCCTTCTCACCTTTTAAGGTGAAAAGAAATAGGGTAATGAAATTCTGAATGTGCACTACAGTTATTTATTGTATGCAGCCAATCTCTGGCTGCCTTATTGAGAATACTAAGTGATAGCTGCCAAAGTACTCACAGAGATGGTGGCTTATACATATTAGTGCCCTGTGTTTCCATCTGACATATTACTATTCTGGAAACACAGCTAATGTTGCTTGTTAGAATTCTCACTTGACAAATGAGGAAACTGAGTCTTTTAAAATTACTCAGCTAGTAACTAGAAAGCCATATTCAAATCAGATTTGACTCCAAATCCCACAATTTTTCCATTTTACCAGGGTGCCACCTATGCTTCTATTGTTAAGGAACAGTCAACCACAGTGCCTAAAAATCATTTCGAGAATCATTTAAGTAATGACACAAGAGGGTTTTCCTTTAAGCTGGTATGAGATAATAGAGAAAATGTATATTAGATTCTGCCTCTGGCTCCTTGCACAGAGCTACCAAAACCCTTGTAATTTCTTGGGTGGTAAGAGTGTCTTTTGTCCTATGATGTAACTGTGGGTGACCTGGGTGGCTTCTGGCTGAGGCCTGGTCACCAGAAAGACTAAGCCATGACTAGAAACTTACCCTCCCATTCTCTTGAGAAGGAAGGAGGACCAAAAAATTGAGTTAATGAATGAATCATGAATATGTGATGAAGTCTACACAAAAGTCCCTATTGTATGGGGTTCGGAGAGCTGACAAACACATCCACAGCTCGAGGATGACACACTCCAATTCCATGAGGACAGAAACTCCTGTGCTCTAGGCCCTCCCAGACCTTACCCTATGCATCTCTTCATCTGGCTGATCATCTGTATCCTTTAATACACTGGCATACATACAAGTGATTCCCTGGGTTCCATGAGCTGCTCCAGCAAATTGATCAAACCTGAGGACAGGGTTATGGGAATCTCCAATATAAATCCAAATTGGACAAAAGTTGCTGGTAACCTGGGGACCTACTGCTTGCAACTGGCATCTCAAGTGGATAGAAGTCTTACAGGACTGAGCCCTTAACTTATGGGATCTGAAACTCTAGCTACTATCAGAATTGAGTTAAGTTGTAGGAAAACCAGCTGGTATTGCAGAGAATTGCTTGTTATGGGGGAAAACCTCCACACATTTGGTGAACAGAAGTGTCAGAAGTGAAGTGTTTTGTGTAGCAGTGTAAAAGTAAGAGAAACACACAGGAGAACAGTAATTTTACTTTTACAACAGGGTACACCCAGCTTCATGGGAGAGGAGATATGAGGACACTAGAGGGAACTACAAAGCAACTGTTCCCGTGGAATACACAAATACACCCTACATACTCCTTCAAGGTTGCTCAGATGCATTATGCTGAAGTTCCAAAAACACAGACAAATTTCTTTGTGATGTCTCTGACGGGGTTGGAGATCTCTCCAGCCTTTCCTAAAAGTTGCATATCATGTATTATTATTTGAGCAGCCAAGAGTGGCGTAATTACAGCTGCAAATCAATTCTCTTGACTGCCGACTTTTCCACTCGAACCCACCATCACCTTCCTCTAAATGTCCAGTCTGTTATTCATCTCACATAAACCTATGGAGAAACCAACACGCTTTCAGAGAAGCAAAACCAGTCCAAGAAGAAAGCTTTAATATGGACCTGGCTTTAACGTGGAATCACACTACCTGCCTGCAACCAGGGCCAGAGAACAGAGGTAAGAAGCTGAGCTCCCCATTTTCTGACTAAAGGTTGTGTCACTGTCACAATAAGGAGATAGGATGAGCTTCAGATTTAGACAATCCTGACTTTGCATCCCACTTGCTGTCTTCATGATTTTAAGAAAGTTATTTTACCTCTCTGAATCCTGGTTCCTATATCCAAAAAGTGGAAATAGTAGCAACTATCTTTGGGTTCTTGTGAGGTATGCAAAATCCATGGCACAAAGCCAGTGTATAGAATTACCAATCATCAGATGGCTTTAACAACTGTAAGCTTAGTTTCCTATTATAGGAAAATGAGTCTAGAGGCAGCAGCAAGAGGCTTTTCCATCCCTAATACATCAGATGTTCATTCCCTTTCAGTCTGAGACATGAAATAGGTGGTGGTATCACAGTGCAGCTCTCTAGTACACCAATCACTGAGCTGAGGCTTGTGAATAAACAATCCTTTAGAAATGGCACCCACAGGAGCAACAAATTGACTGATAGATTCATGCTAAGTAGGTAATGCTTTTTTATCTACTCCTGTTTGTGTTTGTGTTTTTATTCTCATATAAGGATAATTTATCAGAATAAAATGCCTGCCATCATCCTACACATTGACTCAGTCTTCAGAAGAGGCAAAACAACTTAATTTGATCAACTCAGAAAATGCATGTGGACATATGTAGACCATCCTCTTCTTCTCTTTCCCATCAGATTCCAGCTCTCCTAAAACCAATCTGTGCACAGCTCTATCTATGTTTTTGATAGTTTCACAGGCACCCAGCACTAACGGTGATGGGGTGAAACATCTGTTTGAGTCTAGGGGTCAGTAACAAGCTCACTGTCCTACAGTTAAAAAGCACAATCTTCATTATTAGCTTTGTGAATAATGAAGGTGGTACTGTTGTCTCTCATGTGCCTTACTCTTTTGTCTTAATTCTCAACTGACATAGTACTTTAATCAGAAAGAGAGATGTTATTTAGCAGCCCTGTCAAACTTCAGCAATATGCTTTCACAAGCCAAGACTTCCTTACTACACCCACTAACTCCACTAAAACTGTTTCCAAATTCCAATTAAAATGATTCCCCAAAACAGACTTCAGAATTTTTTCAAAAGAATAACTTAGGAAGCGGAGCCAAGATGGCAGCATGGGTAGGACAGTAGGAATCTTCTCCCAAAAACATATATATTTTTGAAAATACAACAAATACAACTATCCCTAAAAGAGAAACCAGAAGATAAAGGACAACAGCCAGACTACATACACACCCGCGAGAACCCAGTGCCTCGCAAAGGGGGTAAGATACAAGCCCCGGCCTGACGGGACCCGAGCACCCTACACCCCAGCTCCCAGAGGGAGGAGAGGAGTTGGAGAGAGGAGTGAGAGGGAGCCCAGGACTGCTAAACACCCAGCCCTAGGCATCCACACCCAGAGTGCAGGCACACAGTGTGAGGAGTGCGGGAAACTAGCAAAACGGGACAGTAAAACCTATGAGCAGGTCCCTGCAGCCAGCGCCCCTGGGAAAAGAAAAGCAAGTGCTTTTTGAAAGTCTTCAAGGGACAGTGACGCTTTAGCTGGACAGAAGCATCCCAGGACACTTAGCCGAGTGGATGGGAATCCTGGGGACCTCCGGGCTCCCTGGGAAGCAGCTCTGAGACCCTTCACGGCAATAAACAGCCCCCCACCCATTCCCCCTCCAACGTGGCCCCACCAAAGCAGAGCAGCAGCCTGAGGCTGGCCATGCTCACAGCAAAGGAGCTTTCTCCATAGTGGCTGGCCAAGAAACAGAGACCCCGTCTACGCGCAACTGCCCAACATAAGCCACTAGGGGTCGCAGTTGTCCAGTAAAGAAAGGACAGGAGCGAGTGGAAAGAGTCTTGATTCTCCCAGCTGATAGACTAGACTAGTCAACAGCATACCACTGCATTTATCAACATGAAAAGGAAAAAAAATTTGATCCAGACCAGACTAACCCAGACATCTTCCACATCCTCCCATGAGAAGGAATCTGGGGAGATAGATTTAACCAATCTTCCTGAAAAAGAATTCAAAACAAAAGTCATAACCATGCTGATGGACTTGCAGAGAAATATGCAAGAACTAAGGAGGCAGAATACAGAAATAAAACAACTGGAAGGACTTCAAAGCAGAATGGAAGAGACGCGGGAGACCATTAATGGACTGGAAATCAGAGAACAGGAACACAGAGAAGCTGATGCAGAGAGAGATAAAAGGATCTCCAGGAATGAAAGAATTCTAAAAGATATGTCTGACCAATCCAAACAGAACAATATTCACATTACAGAAGTACCAGAAGAAGAAGAGAGAGAAAAAGGGGTAGGAAGTATCTTTGAAGAAATAATTGCTGAAAACTTCCCCAAACTGGGGGAGGGAATAGCCTCTCAGACCACAGAAGCACACATAACTCCCATCACAAGGGACCTAAGGAGAGTAACACCAAGACATAATAATTAAAATGGCAAAGATAAAAGACAAGGACAGAGTATTAAAGGCAGCTGGAAAGAAAAAAAAGGTCACCTACAAAGGAAAACCCATCAGGCTATCAGACTTCTCAACAGAAATATTACAGGCCAGAAGAGAATGGCATGATATATTTAATGCAATGAAACAGAAGGGCCTTGAACCAAGAATAATGTATCCAGCACGATTATCATTTATATATGAAGGAGGGATTAAACAATTAACCGACAAGCAAAACTTGAGGGACTTTGCCTCCCACAAACCACCTCTACAGGATATCTTAGAGGG
Source organism: Manis javanica (assembly GCF_040802235.1). NCBI lineage: Eukaryota > Metazoa > Chordata > Mammalia > Pholidota > Manidae > Manis > Manis javanica. Next base: position 62,067,312 of record NC_133166.1, read on the forward strand.
ACTGCTCTAGATGGGAACACTCTTAAAAGAGCACAGAACAAAACACCCAACATATTAAGAATGGAGGAAGAGGAATAAGAAGGGAGAGAAATAATCATCAGACTGTGTTTATAATAGCTCAATAAGCAAGTTAAGTTAGAAAGTAAGATAGTAAAGAAGCTAACCTTGAACCTTTGGTAACCACCAACTTAAAGCCTGCAATGGCAATAAGTACATATCTTTCAATAATCACTTTGAATGAAAATGGACTGAATGCACCAATCAAAAGACACAGGGTAATAGAATGGAAAAAAAAGCAAGACCCATCTATATGCTGCTTACAAGAGACTCACTTCAAACCCAAAGACATGCACAGATTAAAAGTCAAGGGATGGAAAAAGATATTCCATGCAAACAACAGGGAGAAAAAGCAGGTGTTGCAATAGTAGTATCAGAAAAAATAGACTTCAAAACAAAGAAAGTAACAGGAGATAAAGAAGGACATTACATAATGATAAAGAGCTCAGTTCAACAAGAGGATATAACCATTATAAATATATATGCACCCAACACAGGAGCACCAGCATACGTGAAACAAATACTACCAGAATTAAATGAGGAAACAGAATGCAATGCATTCATTTTGGGAGACTTCAACACACCACTCATTTCAAAGGACAGATCCACCAGACAGAAAATAAGCAAGGACACAGAGGCACTGAACAACACACTAGAACAGATGGACCTAATAGACATCTATAGAGCTCTACATCCAAAAGCAACAGCATACGCATTCTTCTCAAGTGCACATGGAACATTCTCCAGAATAGACCACATACTAGGCCACAAAAAGAGCCTCAGTAAATTCCAAAAGATTGAACTCCTACCAACCAACTTTTCAGACCACAAAGGTATAAAACTAAAAATAAATTGTACAAAGAAAGAAAAAAGGCTCAAAAACACATGGAGGCTTAACAACATGCTCCTAAATAATCAATGGATCAATGACCAAATTAAAATGGAGATCCAGCAATATATGGAAACAAATGACAACAACAACACAAAGCCCCAACTACTGTGGGATGCAGCAAAAGCAGTCTCAAGAGGAAAGTATACAGCAATCCAGGCATATTTAAAGAAGGAAGAACAATCCCAAATGAATAGTCTAACGTCACAATTATCAAAATTGGAAAAAGAAGAACAAATGAGGCCTAAGGTCATCAAAAGAAGGGACATAATAAAGATCAGAGAGGAAATAAATAAAATTGTGAAGAATGAAACAATAGAAAAAAATCAATGAAACCAAGAGCTGGATCTTCAAGAAAATAAACAAAATAGATAAGCCTATAGCCAGACTTGTAAAGAGAAAAAGAGAATCAACACACATCAACAGAATCAGAAACAAGAAAGGAAAAAGCATGATGGACCCCAGAGAAATATAAAGAATTATTAGAGAATACTATGAAAACCTATATGCTAACAAGCTGGGAAACCTAGGAGAAATGGACAACTTCCTAGAAAAATACAACCTTCCAAGACTGACCCAGAAAGAAACAGAAAATCTAAACAGACCAATTACCAGCAACGAAATTGAAGCAGTAATCAAAAAACTACCTAAGAACAAAACCCTGGGCCAGATGGATTTACATTAGAAATTTATAAGACATACAGAGAAGACATAATACCGATACTCCTTAAAGTTTTCCAAAAATAGAAAAGGAGGGAATACTCCCAAACTCATTCTATGAAGCCAACATCACCCTAATACCAAAACCAGGCAAAGACCCCACCAAAAAAGAAAACTACAGACCAATATCAATGATGAACATAAATGCAAAAATACTCAACAAAATATTAGCAAACCGAATTCAAAAATACATCAAGAGGATCATACACCATGACCAAGTGGGATTCATCCCAGGGATGCAAGGATGGTACAACATTCGAAAATCCATTAACATCATTCACCACATCAACAAAAAGAAGGACAAAAATCACATGATCATCTCCATAGATGCTGAAAAAGCACTGGACAAAATTCAACATCCATTCATGATAAAAACTCTCAACAAAATGGGCATAGAGGGCAAGTGCCTCAACATAATAAAGGCCATGTATGATAAACCCACAGCCAACATCATACTGAACAGCGAGAAGCTGAAAGCTTTTCCTCTGAGATCGGGAACAAGACAGGGATGCTCACTCTCCCCACTGTTATTCAACATAGCATTGGAGGTCCTAGCCATGGAAATTAGACAAAACAAATAAATACAAGAAATCCAGATTGGTAATGAAGAAGTTAAACTGTCACTATCTGCAATGACATGACATTGTACATAAGAAAACCCTTAAGACTCCACTTCAAAACTACTAGAACTAATATCGGAATTCAGTAAAGTTGCTAGATACAAAATTAACACACAGAAATCTGTGGCTTTCCTATACACTAACAATGAACTAATAGAAAGAGAAATCAGGAAAACAATTCCATTCACAATTGCATCAAAAAGAATAAAATACCTAAGTATAAACCTAACCAAGGAAGTGAAAGACCTATACCCTGAAAACTATAAGATACTCTTAAGAGAAATTAAAGAGGACACTAACAAATGGAAACTCATCCCATGCTCCTGGCTAGGAAGAATTAATATCGTCAAAATGGCCATTCTACCCAAAGCAATTACAGATTCGAAGCAATCCCTATCAAATTACCAACAGCATTCTTCAAAGAACTGGAACAAATGGTTCAAAAATTCATATGGAAACACCAAAGACCCTGAATAGCTAAAGCAATCCTGAGAAGGAAGAATAAAGTGGGGGAATCTCACTCCCCAACTTCAAGCTCTACTACAAAGCCACAGTAATCAAGACAATTTGGTACTGGCACAAGAACAGAGCCACAGGCCAGTGGAACAGATTAGAGACTCCAGACATTAACCCAAACATATATGGTCAGTTAATATTTGATAAGGGAGCCATAGACATAAAATGGGGAAATGACAGTCTCTTCAAAAGATGGTGCTGGCAAAACTGGACAGCTACATGTAAGGGAATGAAACTGGATCACTGTCTAACCCCATACACAAAAGTAAATTTGAAATGGATCAGACTTGAACATAAGTCATGAAACCATAAAACTCTTAGAAAAAAAAACACAGGCAAAAATCTCTTAGACATAAACATGAGTGACCTCTTCTTGAACATATCTCCCCGGGCAAGGGAAACAAAAGCAAAAATGAACAAGTGGGACTATATCAAGCTGAAAACCTTCTGTACAGCAAAGGACACCATCAGTAGAACAAAAAGGTATCCTACGGTACAGGAGAATATATTCATAAATGACAGATCTGATAAAGGGATGACATCCAAAATATATGAAGAGCTCACACACCTCAACAAACCAAAAGCAAAATATCCAATTAAAAAATGGCAGAGGAGCTGAATAGACAGTTCTCCAAAGAAGAAATTTAGATGGCCAACAGATACATGAAAAGATGCTCCACATCGCTTGTCATCAGAGAAATGCAAATTAAAACCATAATGAGATATCACCTCACACCAGTATGGATGGCTACCATCCAAAAGACAAACAACAACAAGTGTTGGCAAGGTTGTAGAGAAAGGGAAACCCTCCTGCACTGCTGGTGGGAATGTAAATTAGTTCAACATTGTGGAAAGCAGTACGGAGGTTCCTCAAAATGCTCAAAATAGAAATACAATTTGACCCAGGAATTCCACTTCTAGGAATTTACCCTAAGAATGCAGCAGCCCAGTTTGAAAAAGACACATGCACCCCTATGTTTATCGCAGCACTATTTTCAATAGCCAAGAAATAGAAACAACCAAAGTGTCCATCAGTAGATGAATGTATGAAGAAGATGTGGTACATATACACAATGGACTATTATTCAGCCATAAGAAGAAAACAAATCCTACCATTTGCAACAACATGGATGGAGCTAGAGGGTATTATGCTCAGTGAAATAAGCCAGGCAGAGAAAGACAAGTACCAAATGATTTCATTCATCTGTGGAGTATAAGAACAAAGAAAATCTGAAGGAACAAAACAGGAGCAGAATCACAGAACCCAAGAACGGACTAACAGTTACCAAAGGGAAAGGGACTGGGGATGATGGGTGGGAAGCGAGGGATAAGGGCAGGGAAAAAGAAAGGGGGCATTACAATTAGGATGTATAGTGTTGTGGGGGGGTACAGGGAGGGCTGTACAACGCAGAGAAGACAGGTGGTGATTATACAGCATCTTGCTACACTGATGGACACTAACTGTAGTGGGGTTTTGGGTGGGGGGACTTGGTGAGGAGTGAGTCTGGTAAACATAGTGTTCTTCATTTAACTGTAGATTAATGATAGCAAAAATAAATAAATAAATGAAGGAAGGAAGGAAGGAATGAATAAATAAATTTTTTAAAAAAGAGTAACTGAATGTTGGCTACATTTACTAGGCTATTTACCATGCAAATAGTGTTGATTTCCAGCTAGCAAACTCAAGATCTAGAAGGATAAAGCTGATTTTATTCCTGATCTCTAAGCAATCTATAATCTCTTCTATTTCAATAGAACACCAGTTCCCCAACTTCTTTATTGGATCTTCTTCTAAGGTGAACATTGATGTATAATTTTTTTACATCAAAAAGACATAAATGGAATTCTAAATGTCCTATTTACATAGAACTTTTGTTTTTAAAAAAAGCTTTTACATTTATGTTGGCTTTGCTTTCAATTTGCTTTCACATTATTGTTATTTTCTTACTGGCAGTTATTTTTTTTAATTTTAAGATATCTTTTCTTTTATTAAGGTATTATTGATTTACAGTCTTATAAAGGTTTCACACACAAAAAATGTGGTTACTACACTCACCTGTATTATCGACTCCCCCCCCAATACCCTATTGCAGTCACTGTCCATCAGTGTAGGAAGATGCAAGAATCACTATTTGCCTTCTCTGTGCTACACTGTCTTCCCCATGATCACCCACACACCAGGTGTGTCAATCATAATACCCCTCAATCCCCTTCTCCCTCCCTCTCCAACCATCCTCCCACACTCCTCCGCTTTGGTAACCGCTAGACCCTTCCTGGAGTCTGTGAGTATGCTGCTGTTTTCTTCCTTCAATTCTGCTTCATAGTTATACTCCACAAATGAGGGAAATCAATTTGCTACTTGTCTTTCTCCACCAGGCTTATTTCATTGAGCATAATATCCTCCAGCTCCATCCATGTTGTTGCAAATGTTAGAATTTGTTTCTTATGGCTGAATAGTATTCCATTGTGTATATGTACCACCTCTTCCTTATCCATTCATCTACTGATGGACACTTAGGTTGCTTCCATAACTTGGCTATTGTAAATAATGCTGCAATAAACATAGGGGTGCATATGTCTTTTTTAATCTGAGAAATTGTATTCTTTGGGTACATTCCTAGGAATGGAATTCCCAGGTCAAATAGTATTTCTATTTTTAGTTTTCTAAGGAACCTCCATAATGCTTTCCACAATTGTTGAACTAGCTTACATTCCCACCAGCAGTATAGGAGGGTTTTCCTTTCTCCGCATCCTCGCCAGCATTTGTTTTTCTTAGTCTTTTCAATGCTGGCCATCCTAACTGGTGTGAGGTGATATCTCATTTGGTTTTAATTTGCATTTCCCTGATATTTAGTGATGTGGAGCATCTTTTAATATGCCTGTTCACCTTCTGAATTTCTTCTTTGGAGAACTGTCTATTCATGTCATACACCTATTTTTTAGTTGGACAATTTGCTTTATCATTGTTGAGGCATATGAGTTCTTTATATATTTTAAATGTTAACCACTTGTTAGATATGACATTTACAAATATATTCTCCAAAACTGTAGGATGTTTTTTTGTTCTATTGATGGTGTCCTTTGCTATACAGAAGATTCTTAGTTTGATATAGTCCATGTGTTCATTTTTGCTTTTGTTTCCATTGCTTGAGGAGATGCATTCAGGAAAATGATGCTCATGTTTATATTCAAGAGATTTTTGCCTATGTTGTTTTCTAGGAGTTTTATGGTTTCATGACTTACATTCAGGTCTTTGGTCTATTTTGAATTTACTTTTGTGTATGGGGTTAAACAATAATCCAGTTTCATTCTCTTGCATGTAGCTGTCCAGTTTTTGTAACACCAGTTGTTGAAGACACTATCATTTCCCCATTGTATGTCCATAGCTCCTTTATCATATATTAATTGACCGTATATGGTTGGGTTTATATCTGGGCTTTCTATTCTGTTCCATTAGTTTATTGTTCTTTTCTGGTGCCAGTACCAAATTGTCTTGATTACTGTGGCTTTGTAGTAGAGCTTGAAGTTGGAAAGCGAGATCCCCCTAGCTTTACACATCTGTCTCAGGATTGCTCTGGCTCTTCCAGGTCTTTATGATTCCATATGAATAGTAGAACTGTTTGCTCTGGTTCTTTGAAGAAGGCTTTTGGTATTTTAACAGAGATTACATTGAGTCTATAGCTTGCTTTAGGCAGGATGGCCATTTTGACAATATTAATTCTTCCTATCCATGAGCACAGGATGTGTTTCCAGTTATTAGTATATTTTTAAATTTCTCTCATGAGTGTCTTGTAGTTTTCAGAGTGTAGGTCTTTCACTTCCTTGGTTAGGTTTATTCCTAGGTATTTTATTCTTTTTGATGCAATTGTAAATGGAATTGTTTTCCTGATTTCTCTCTCTGCTAGTTCATCATTAGTATATAGGAATGCAACAGATTTCTGAGTATTAATTTTGTATCGTGCAACATTGCTGAATTCAGATATTAAATCTAGTTGTTTTGGAGTACATTCCTTAGGGTTTTTTATGTACAATATCATGTCATCTGCAAACAGCGACATTTTAACTTCTTTACCAATCTGCATGTCTTATATTTATTTGTGTTGTCTGATTGCCATGGTGGGGACCGTCAGAACTATGTTGAATAAAAGTGGAGAGAGTAGGCATCCTTGTCTCATTCCTGATCTTAAAGGAAAGGCTTTCAGCTTCTCACTGTTAAGTATGATGTTGGCTGTGGGTTTGTTATATATGGACTTTATTATGTTGAGGTAGTTGCCCTCTATACTCATTTTGTTCAGAGTTTTTATCATGAATGGATGTTGAATTTTTTTGAATGCCTCTTCAGCATCTAAGGTGATGATCGTTTGGTTTTTGTCCTTCTTTTTGTTGATGTGGTGGATGATGTTGATGGATTTTCTAATATTGTATCATACTTGCATCCCAGGAAGAAATTCTAATTGATCGTGATGGATGATCTTTATGATGTATTTTTCAATTGAATTTGCTAATATTTTGTTGACAAATTTTGCATCTATGTACATCAGGGATATTGGTCTGTAATTTTCTTTTTTTGTGGGTCTTCACCTGGCTTTCATATCACAGTGATGCTGGCCTCTTAGAATGTGTTTGGAAGTATTCCCCCTTTTCTACTTTTTGTAAAACTTTATGGATGATGGGCATTAGGTCTTCACTTAATGTTTGATAAAACTCAGCCATCTATCTGGTCAAGCAGTTTTTTTCTTATGTAGTTTTTGATTACCAATTCAATTTTGTTGCTGGTAATTGATCTGTTCAGATTTTCTGTTTCTTCTTGGGTCAGCCTTAGAAGGTTGTATTTTCCTAGATAGTTGTCCTTTTCTTTTAGGTTATCCAGTTTTTTAGCATATAATTTTTCATAGTAATCTCTAATTTTTCTTTGTATTTCTGTTGTGTCCATAATGATTTTTCTTTCTCATTTCTGATTCTGTTTATGTATTAGACTCTCCTTTTTCCTTGATAAGTCTGGCTAGGGGGTTATCTATTTTCTTTATTTTCTTGAAGAACCAGCTCCAGCTTTCACTGACTTTTTTTCCAGTCTCTTATTCTTCTCAATTTTATTTATTTATGCCCTAATCTTTATTATGTCCCTCCTTTTACTGACTTTGGGCCTAATTTGTTCTTCTTTATCTAGTTTCATTAACTGTGACTTTAGACTGTTCATATGGGATTGTTCTTCTTTCCTGAGGTAGGCCTGTATTGCAATACAAATCCCTCTTAGCATGGCCATTGCTGCATCCCACACATTTTGAGGAATTGAATTATTGTTATCATTTGTTTCCATATATTGCTTGATCTCTGTTTTTTTTTTGGTCCCACACATTTTCCAGTCTTGAATTATTGTTGTCATTTGTCTCCATATATTGCTTGATCTCTATTTATATTTGGTTTTGATCCATTGGTTATTTAGGAGCATGTTGTTAAGCCTCCATGTGTTTCTGGGATTTTTCATTTCTCATGAGTAATTTTCATTTTCATTGAGTAATTTATTTCTAGTTTCATACCTCTGTGGTCTGAGAAACTGGTTGGTACAATTTCAATCTTTTTTATTTTACTGAGGCTCTTTTTGTGGCCTATTATATGATCTATTCTTGAAAGTATTCTATATGCCCTTTCGAAGAATGTGTATCCTGCTGCTTTTGGGTATAGAGTTCTGTAGATGTCTGTTAGGTCCATCTGATCTAATGTGTTGTTCAGTACCTCTGTCTCCTTACTTATTTCCTGTCTGGTTGATCTGCCCTTTGGACTGAGGGGAGTGTTGACATTTCCTAAAATGATTGCATTGCATTCTATTACCCCTTTTAATTCTGTTAGTATTTGTTTCACATATGTATGCACTCCTGTGTTGGGTGCACAGATATTTATAATGGTTATACCTTCTTGTTGGATTGACCCCTTTATGATTATGTAATGTCTTTCTTTATCTCTTGTGACTTTCTGTGGTTTGAAGTCTATTTTTGTTTGATACAAGTACTGCAATTCCTGCTTTTTTCTCCCTTTTAGTTGCATGAAATATCTCTTTCCATTCCTTCACTTTTAGTCTGTGTATGTCTTTGTGTTTAAAGTGAGTCTCTTGTAGGCAGCATAGACATGGGTCTTGTATTTTTATTCATTCAGTGACTCTATATCTTTTGATTGGTGCATTCAGACCATTTACATTTAGGGTGATTAATGATAGGTATGTACTTATTGCCATTGCAGGCTTTAGATTCATAGTTACTAAAGGTTCAAGGTTAACTTTCTTACTATAAGAGTGTAGTTTAAATCACTTAGTATGCTATTGCAAACACAATCTGAAGGTTCTTTTTTTCTCCTCCTTTTTCTTTCTCCTCCATTCTTTATATATTAGGTATCATATTCTGTGCATTGTATCTATCCCTTGACTGACTTTGGGGGTAGTTGATTTAATTTTGCATTTGCTAAGTAATTAATTGTTCTGCTTCCTTTACTGTGGTTGTATTACCTCTGGTGACAGCTATTTAGCCTTAGGGACACTTCCATCTATAGCAGTCCCTCCAAAATACATTCTAGAGATGGTGAAATTCTCTCAGCTTTTGCTTAACTGGAAATTGTTTAATCCTTCCTTCAAATTTAAATGATAATCTTGCTGGATAGAGTACTCTTGGTTCAAAGCCCTTCTTCTTCATTGCATTAAATATATCATGCCACTCCCTTCTGGCCTGTAAGGTTTCTGCTGAGAAGTCTGATGATAGCCTGATGGGCTTTCCTTTGTATGTGATCTTATTTCTCTCTCTGACTGTCTTTAATAGTCTCTCCTTTCCCTTGATCTTTGCCATTTTAATTATTATATGTCTTGATGTTGTCTTCCTTGTGTCCCTTGTGTTGGGAGATCTGTGCACCTTCATGGCCTGAGAAACTATCTCCTTCCCCAAGTTTTCAGCAATTACCTCCTCAAAGACACTTTCTATCCCTTTTTCTCTCTTTTATTCTTCTGCTACCCCTATAATACAAGTATTGTTCCATTTGGATTGGTCATATATTTCTCTAAAAATTCTTCCATTCTTAGAGATCCTTTTTTCTTTCTTTGCCTCACCTTTTCTGTATTCCTCTTCTCTAATTTGTATTTCATTTATTGTCTCCTCCACCATATCTAATATGCTTTTAAAACCTTCCATTGTATGCTTCATTTCTGATCCTGTGTTTCAGTGAGTGGATCTCCAACTGAAATTCATTCCTGAGTTCTTGAATATTTTCTAGACCTCCATCAGCATTTTAATGATTTTTATTTTGAAATCTCTTTCAGGAAGATTCATGAGGTCGGTTTCACTTATTTGACTCCTTCTCTGGTGTATTTATAACTTTGCTTTGAACCAGTTTCCCTTGACATTTCATATTTGCATGTGGCCCCCTCTAGTGCCCAGAAGCTCTACCCTCTGGAGATGCTCAGCCCCTGGAGCAATGTCAGAGGTCACAGGGGAGCATTTTGTTCCCTGGGGAAAGGAAAGTAGTGTTTTCTGCTTACTGGCTGCTATGCCTGTCTCTGCTGACAGAACCATTTGGTCAAACACACAGGTATAAGTCTCTATATTTTGCATTTGTAGCTGCTGTAGACACATTTTCCCTCTGGCTGGCCTAACGCCAGGGTAGGGTTTGCCGGTTTGTTAGCCAGGTGTGGGCTGGCCAGGAGGAAGGTACAGCAGGCTGTGTATCACAGAGGGACACCTTGGAGCTCCATAGCCAGCCAGGGGACTGGAGCACCTGAAGATCGTGAAAGTTCCCAACCTGCTGGGCAGAGTGCAGGTGGACAATTTTGTCTACCTGTCCTTTCTCCTGAGTAGTAGTATCTGTGCAACCCTTGCCCCTTTAGCAACCCTCTTGCTATAGGGGATTCTCTCAGAATGGCTGCCTTTCTTTTGTCCCAGAGCAGCCAGATATAGATCCCTGTTTTCCACAAGTGGCTGGAATCTCATTCTCTCCAGGTGTTCTGCCTGTCTCAGCTTTCCAACCCCAGTAATCACCAGAGCACCATGCAATGTAGGTTCGTGCTCCCAGAGAAGATCTCCAGGGATGGGTGTTCAGCAGTCCCAGGCCTCCACTCCTTCCCCACTCTGTTTCTCTTCCTCCTGCCAGGGAGCTGAGTTTGGTGAAGGGCTTGAGTCCTGCCTCATCACGTCTTTGGTAGGTCAGCCTGCTCCATGAGGTCTGTTCTTTTCTCCAGTTGTATGCAGTCTGTTGCCACCTTCTTTCCTGTTGCTCTTTCAGGATTAGTTGTATTAATTATATTTTTGTATTATATGTAGCTTAGGAAGAGGCCACTGTCTCACCTCTCATGCTGCCATCTTTAATCCCAATTCTCACTTTCATATTGTTATATATTTTTTTAGCCTCAGCCTATTGTACAAATTAATAATAAAGTGGCAGGTGTTAGCCTAATAATTTTTTAGATGCAGATAAACTTTATAGAGGCAGTATTGATCAAGATCATATACAGCACAGCACAGTTAAAACTGAAATTCAATTTATCCAATTCCTTGACCTCAAGTAGCTTATAGTCTAGTATGAGAGAGACAAGTAAACAAGAAATTAGACCCACCTCACAGATCTGGCTGCAGCCACCTTGGGAGACCACCTAGTAGTGGCTCATAATCGGGGAGGGAACTAAACAAGAACTTCTGGAGCAGAGTGACAGATGGGTTTTAAGGTATGAATGTTGCAGGCAGAAAGAACAGCATATTCAAAAAGAGAGAAATATGATTGTCCAGGGAACCACACTTAGTTCAGAATGGTTGGAGTGCAAATTGTTAACATCAAGGAAAGAGCTGAACCTGGAGTTTTAAGCTAGGACCAATTAGGACAGGTTTTTTTTTTTCTACAAGTGCAGGAATATGGCCTTCATAACAAAAATACAGAGATCTCACAAGATCATCTCTCATCGAATTGAAACAAATATGATATGTTAATACCTCCTTACCTCTTAAACCAATACCAAAACAGAAGATGACTAGAATATAGTCCCCAAACAATCAAGACTAGAGCACCAAGACATTACCCCTACTTTACCTGAGAAGAGCATTTCAGTTTAAATGATAATTACACACAAACATGAAGAGATTTTCCCAATTTCATCCTGTGCTCAAATAACTGCTCTTGCAGGAAACCTACATAGTCACATTGGTCACTAACTCCCAGGACTAACTGATGAATGGCTGCTGTGTTTTCAGCCAGCTGTACTTGGTCATTCTGGTGGAATGTGACTGACAAATGATTGGATTTTCTGGACAACTTAAGAGTTTTCTTTTCCTTTCCCTTCTAGGAGAAAATTAACTTGTAATAAGATTGCATTTTTCAATATTTATGCATTTTATTCTCCCCAAAACACACATACATATATACACACACAGTCATTTGGAACTAGGTGCCTTCCTACACTGGCAAACACACACACACTAATAGTAAGTGGATGCATATATCAGAATGGCGCATCCATAATATATAACAGTAATAATTCCTTATATTTGCATAGTACTTTTTATTTATTATTTATAGACATCTGCTCCCAAAAAGAATGTAAGACAGCTATAGCACTTTATAATTTATAAAGCACTCCATCTTAGAACAACTCTGTAAAGTAGGAAGAACAAAAATTTATCTTTTTGTCAGGAAGAAAGGGTAACTGAGGCTCAAAAACTATTCTATAAGCCAGATCCAGAACTCAGAAAGCCTTGAGCTGTGTTCTTTTCAGTTACATTTGGCCATTTCCTCTAACAAACTATGCCTCAACCAGCTCTCCTTAAGGACATCTGAGAAATAAAGTAGTGAGAAATCATCCAAACATGAGAACATATTACAAATACTCTGCTCTTAATCTCTGTTTCCACTCTCAGTCTCTCAAGTGTTAAGAGGCATTGCTAGTATTTATTGAGTGCCTAGGCTGTGACTAGCTCTGTTAAAAGTATTTCACCTGCATTACCTCATTTAATCCTCACAACAGCCCTGTGAGGTAGTTAATAGTAATTCCATTTTATGGGCGAGAAAAGTGAGGTAGAGAAAAGTTAAATAACTTGCTCACATGACAAGACTAATAGGTTTTAAAGTCAGATTTCAAACTCAGACAGTTTTAAACAAAGATTCACCTGTTTAACCACTATGCATTTGTTCTTGCCCCAGAAATTTCTCTCCAGAAAATGTCACAAGAAAGAGATTGTGCCGAGAGTTTTTCATATATATATATATATATCACACAAGTGTATATGTGTACATAATACTCACACACACACACACACACACGTATATATATATATGTATATGTGAATTTTTATGTGCTGGATTGTTAAATACACTTCTAAACCTGAGTATCTAATGATTGCTACCCAACTTTATCCAAGCATTCTTGACCAGATGAGGGATAGACATGTCCCAGGTTGACTCTGGATCATTAGAGACACCAGAAAGAGGAAAGAGTAAGAGATTAAAATATAAATAAAAGAGACAAAGCTCTTGGATAAAAATAGATAGTAAAAAAAAATTCACAGGGAAAATTTTATATTGATATTACCTTCAGATAATCGTAATTGCCAAGGAAAAAATTGCAATAACCATAGCTGAAATGTAGAATGACTGAAGAATATGTTTTTAAATTGATCTATGTATGAAGGAGACTGCTGTTTGCCTACCCAATATCCATTTCTCTCTTCTTCCTGATTAACTGAATTCACACTTTTGGTAGATGCATAATGTGTTTAGATAGAAAGAGAGAGAGGAGAAGGAGAAGCAGGTAGAAGAGGATGAGGAGGAGAAAATATTTCCACACTTCCTTGAAAATAACAGTGGCCTTATGAGACAGTTCTGGCAAATAAAATACAAGAAGAGGCTGTTGAGGACACTTTTGGGTAAAACCCTTAAAAGATGCCCAACTGGCTGATGGATGCCCTCTTCCTCTGCCCTATGCCTTCCTCTTGCAGGGAATTCAGATATGAAACCAAGAATGAGTCACCTATCTTGAGACTGAGCAGACAGACAAGAGGCTGTATTCTGACACAAAGGAGCTCGCCACACTACCAAGGGTACCAAACCTACCTTAGGTTGGAAAAACAAAACCCCTAATTTTCCAAGCCATTATTTTAAGTTTTATTGCTCACAGCTGAATGCAATTAGCAACTGATGTACCATGCCAAGCTAACCTGTACATATGTTAAGATGAATACACAAGTTTATTCCAGTAAGATAACAAAACCCCAATGGGGTTTTTCTGAAATTGATGTCATTATTTGTTGAATTACGCCAGAATATGTAAAGCTTTCTTGCTTTTATTTTCTATTAAAATGATTAAAAATTTTTATCCTTTTATCAACTTGTCAGAGAACAAATAGGACCATGAATAATGACTTATAATATATGCATGACTCCCCCAAGTATTTTTCAAAATCCTACCATGCATTTGACAATTATAATTCCTTCCTCCAGAGACAGAGGGTTAAGTATTGGAGTGGCATATGTACCTTGTCTCCCTTTCCCAAGCCCAATCCTCCTCTGAGACTATATTTATACCCCCATTGGGTAACCTGTGGGTTTAAGCAATAATATCCCTAAATGGGTAGGGTATTTCCACAGTACTGGCCAACCAAGACAGAGGCCACTCACAAATAGGTCATCCTTGTACTAATTACCTTCCCTGACATAGGCAAGTGAGGGTCATCAACTTTCACCAGTTCACGATCTATTTCCTCATACCCACATATATTGTTCTATTTAAGATACATGCCTAAATGCCATTCAAGATATTGTAGTCTCACAGCAAGGATATGTGATGGATACTAGTTCAATTTACCAATGTCAAAATCAATCTCATATGATATAAAAAATTCCTTCCTAATTACATTGAGAATGTCCTTGTTTGACACAGGAGTAATCAAAGTATGAATTGAAATTTAAGAACATCAACACTTACACAACAAAACCAAGCCATGGACATAATGTACTTGTCATATAATAACTGGAGATAAAGACAAGAGTGATTAAGAAAAAAATTAGAATATCTTTAGAAGGAGAGTATATGAATACAATAACTACAAGAACTTTTTATATTTAAATATTTAGAAAGCACTGATAATTTTAAACAATAGTAAAAGTTTAATAGAGACCCTTTTTGGTGGATTAAATATGGCAGCATGAGAGGTGAGACAGAGGCTTCCTCCTAAAAGTGCATATAATATGATAATATAATTAATACAACTAATCCTGAAAGAGCAACAGGAAAGAGGACTACATCAGACTGCATACAACTGAAGAAAAGAATAAACCTCATGGAACAGGGTAATGTACCAAAGCCATGGCCCGGCAGGACCCAAGCCATTCCCCCACCCCAGTTCATCAGTGGGAGGAAGACAAACAATGGAGGGAGTGGATGCCTGGGACTGCTGAACACCCAGCCCTGGAGATCTACTCTGGGAGAATGAACCTACATTACATGGTGCTCTGGTGATTAGGGGGTTGAAAGCTGAGACAGGCATAATACCTGGAGAGAATTATATTCCAGCCACTTGTGGAAAACAGGGATCCATATCTGGCTGCTCTGGGACAAAAGAAAAGGTTTTAAAAGCATATTAGATATGGTGGAGGAGACAATAAATGAAATACAAATTAGAGAAGAGGAATACAGAAAAGGTGAGGCAAAGAAAGAAAAAAGGATCTCTAAGAATGGAAGAATTTTTAGAGAAATATATGACCAATCCAAATGGAACAATACTTGTATTATAGGGGTAGCAGAAGAATAAAAGAGAGAAAAAGGGATAGAAAGTGTCTTTGAGGAGGTAATTGCTGAAAACTTGGGGAAGGAGATAGTTTCTCAGGCCATGAAGGTGCACAGATCTCCCAACACAAGGGACACAAGGAAGACAACATCAAGACATATAATAATTAAAATGGCAAAGATCAAGGGAAAGGAGAGACTATTAAAGACAGTCAGAGAGAGAAATAAGATCACATACAAAGGAAAGCCCATCAGGCTATCATCAGACTTCTCAGCAGAAACCTTACAGGCCAGAAGGGAGTGGCATGATATATTTAATGCAATGAAGAAGAAGGGCTTTGAACCAAGAGTACTCTATCCAGCAAGATTATCATTTAAATTTGAAGGAAGGATTAAACAATTTCCAGTTAAGCAAAAGCTGAGAGAATTTCACCATCTCTAGAATGTATTTTGGAGGGACTGCTATAGATGGAAGTGTCCCTAAGGCTAAATAGCTGTCACCAGAGGTAATACAACCACAGTAAAGGAAGCAGAACAATTAATTACTTAGCAAATGCAAAATTAAATCAACTACCCCCAAAGTCAGTCAAGGGATAGATACAATGCACAGAATATGATACCTAATATGTAAAGAATGGAGGAGAAAGAAAAAGGAGGAGAAAAAAAGAACCTTCAGATTGTGTTTGCAATAGCATACTAAGTGATTTAAACTACACTCTTATAGTAAGAAAGTTAACCTTGAACCTTTAGTAACTATGAATCTAAAGCCTGCAATGGCAATAAGTACATACCTATCATTAATCACTCTAAATGTAAATGGTCTAAATGCACCAATCAAAAGATATAGAGTCACTGAATGAATAAAAATACAAGACCCATGTCTATGCTGCCTACAAGAGACTCACTTTAAACACAAAGACATACACAGACTAAAAGTGAAGGGATGGAAAAAGATATTTCATGCAACTAAAAGGGAGAAAAAAGCAGGAATTGCAGTACTTGTATCAAACAAAATAGACTTCAAACCACAGAAAGTCACAAGAGACAAAGAAAGACATTACATAATCATAAAGGGGTCAATCCAACAAGAAGGTATAACCATTATAAACATCTGTGCACCCAACACAGGAGCACATACATATATGTGAAACAAATACTAACAGAATTAAAAAGGGTAATAGAATGCAGTGCATACATTCTAGGAAACTTCAACACTCCCCTCAGTCCAAAGGGCAGATCAACCAGACAGGAAATAAGTAAGGAGACAGAGGTACTGAACAACACATTAGAACAGATGGACCTAACAGACATCTACAGAACTCTATACCCAAAAGCAGCAGGATACACATTCTTCAAAAGGGCACATGGAACATTTTCAAGAATAGATCACATAGTAGGTCACAAAAAGAGTCTCAATTAATTCAAAAAGATTGAAATTGTACCAACCAGTTTCTCAGACCACAAAGGTATGAAACTAGAAATAAATTACACAAAGAAAATGAAAAATCCCAGAAACACATGGAGACTTCACCACATGCTCCTAAATAACCATTAGATCAATGACCTAATAAAAAAAGAGATCAAGCAATATATGGAGAAAAATGACAACAATAGTTCAACACCGCATAATCTGTTGGACGCAGCCAAGGCTGTGTTAGAGGAAAGTATATTGTAATATAGCCCTACCTCACGAAAGAAGAACAATCCCATGTAAACAGTCTAAACTCACAGTTAATGTAACTAGATAACGAAGAACAAATGAGGCCCAAAGTCAGTAAAAGGAGGGAAATAATAAAGATTAGGGCAGAAATAAATAAAATTGAGAAGAATAAAACTATAGAAAGAATCAATGAAACCAAGGGCTGTTTCTTAAAGAAAATAATAAACAAAATAGATAAACCCTTAGCCAGACTTATCAAGAAAAAAAAGAGAATCTACACACATAAACAGAATCAGAAATGATAAAGGAAAAAATGACTATGGACACCACAGAAATACAAAGAATTATTAGAGAATACTATGAAAAATTATATGCTAACAAACTGGATAACCTAGAAGAAATGGAAAACTTTCTGGAAAAATACAACCTCCCAAGGCTGACCCAAAAAGAAACAAAATCTGAACAGATCAATTACCAACAACGAAACTGAACTGGTAATAAAAAAACTATCTAAAAACAAAACCCCAGGGCCAGATGGTTTCACCACTGCATTTTATCAAACTTTTAGTGAAACCTAATATTCATCCGTCCTAAAGTTTTCCAAGAAGTAGGAGAGGGGGGATTACTTCCAAAGTCATTCTATGAGGCGAGGATCATGGTAATATGGAAACCAGGCAAAGACACCACAAAAAAAGAAAATTACAGACAATATTCCTGATGAACGTAGATGCAAAATTTCTCAACAAAATTTTAGCAAACTGAACCAAATATATATCAAAAAGATCATCAACCATGATCAAGTAGGATTTATTCTAGGGATGCAAGGATACTGCAGTATTAGAAAATCCATCGTCATCCACCACATCAACAAAAAAGGACGAAAACCACTTGATGTTTGCCATAGATGCTGAAAAAGCATTTGAAAAAATTCAACATCCATTCTTGATAAAAACTCTAAACAAAATGGGTATAGGGGGCAACTACCTCAACATAATAAAGGCCATTTATGACAAACCCACAGCCAATATCATACTTAACAGTGAGAAGCTGAAAGCCTTTCCTTTAAGATATGGAACAAGACAAGGATGCCCACTCTCTCCACTTTTATTCAATATAGTTCTGAAGGTCCCCACCATGGCAATCAGACAACACAAAGAAATAAAAGGTATGCAGATTGGTAAAGAAGAAGTTAAAATGTCACTGTTTGCAGATGATATGATATTGTACATAAAAAACCCTAAGGAATATACTCCAAAACTACTAGATCTAATATCCAAATTCAGCAATGTTGCAGGATATAAAATTAATACACAGAAATCTATTGCATTCCTATATGCTAATGATGAACTAGCAGAGAGAGAAATCAAGAAAATAGTTCCATTCACTATTGCATCAAAAAGAATAAAATACCTAGGAATAAACCTAACCAAGGAAGTGAAAGACCTATACTCTGAAAACTACAAGACAATCATGAGAGAAATTAAAAAATATACTAATAACTGGAAACACATCCCATGCTCATGGATAGGAAGAATTAATATTGTCAAAATGGCCATCCTGCCTAAAGCAAGCTATAGATTCAATGCAATCTCTGTTAAAATACCAAAAGCCTTCTTCAACGAACTAGAGCAAGCACTTCTACTATACATATGGAATCAAAAATGACCCAGAATAGCCAAAGCAATCCTTAGACAGATGTATAAAGCTGGGGGGATCTTGCTTCCCAACTTCAAGCTCTACTACAAACCACAGTAATCAAGACAATTTGGTAGTGGCACAAGAAAAGAATAATAGACTAATGGAACAGACTAGAGAGCCCAGATATAAACCCAACCATATATGGTCAATTAATATATGATAAAGGAGCTATGGACATACAATGGGGAAATGACAGTGTCTTCAACAACTGGTGTTACAAAAACTGGACAGCTACATGCAAGAGAATGAAACTGGATTATTGTTTAACCCCATACACAAAAGTAAATTCAAAATAGACCAAAGACCTGAATGTAAGTCATGAAACCATAAAACTCCTAGAAAATAACATAGGCAAAAATCTCCTAAATATAAACATGAGCAACTTCTTCCTGAACGCATCTCCTCGAGCAATGGAAACAAAAGCAAAAATGAACACATGAGATTACATCAAACTAAAAACTTCTGTAAGGTGAAGGACACCATAAACAGAACAAAAAGTCATACTACATTATGGTAAAATATATTTGTAAACAACATATCCGATAAGGGGTTAACATTCAAAATACATAAAGAATGCACAGGCCTCAACATGCAAAAAGCAAATAAGCTGATTAAAAAATGGACAGGGGATATGAACAGAAAATTCTCTAAGGAAGAAATCCAGGTGGTCAATAGACACATGAAAAGATCTTCCACATCACTAATCATCAGGAAAATGCAAATTTAAAGCACAATGAGTTATCACCTCACACTAGTAAGGATAGCCAGCACCAAAAAAACTAAGGTCAACAAATGCTGGTGAGGATACAGAGAAAGGGGAGCCCTTCTTATACTGCTGGTGGGAATGTAAGCTAGTTCAACCATTGTGGAAAGCAATATGGAGGTTCCTCAAAAAACTAAAAACAGAAATACCATTTGACCTGGGAATCCCACTTCTGGGAATTTACCCAAAGAATACAACTTCTCAGATTCAAAAAGACATATGCACCCCTATGTTTATTGCAGCACTATTTGAATAGCCAAGATAGGAAGCAACCTAAGTGTCTATCAATAGATGAATGGATAAAGAATAGGACATATGCACAATGGATACTATTCAGCCATAAGAAAGTAACAAATCTACCATTTGCAACATGGATAGAGCTGGAGGATATTATGCTCAGTGAAATAAGCCAGGCAGAGAAAAACAAGTGCCAAATTAGTTCCCTCATTTGTGGAGTGTAACAATGAAGCAAAACTGAAGGAACAAAATGGCAGCAGACTCACAGACCCCAAGAAGGATCTAGTGGTTACCAAAAGAGAGGGGTGGGGAAGGGAGGAAGAAGGGGATTGAGGTGTAATATGATTAGTATACATGATGTGAGGTGTCACGGGGAAGACAGTGTAGCACAGTGAAGGCAAATAGTGAATTTGTGGCATCTTAGCACACTGAAGAACAATGACTTCAATGGGGTATGGGTGGGGACTTGATAATACCGGTAATGTAGTAACCACACTATTTTTTCATGTGAAACCTTCATAAGAGTGTATATCAATAATACCTTAATAAAAAAAAGTTTTTAAAGTGCCAGGCATTATGTTAAGTGCTTTATGTGTATCATTTCATTTACCTTTTCTACCTATAAGGTAGGTAATACTTTAGGCCCTTCTCCCATATTAAAGACAAAATATTTAAAGCTCAGACAGATTAAGTAACTATCTAGTCACACAACTAGTAAGTGGTAGACTCAAGGGTCTAACAATCCCAGTATGCCTGATCCCTCTGTGAAATTAAGCATTTCACTCTATCACCTCTTAGCAAGCAAAAGGAAATGAAAAAATAAAATAAAATCTGATTTTCTAAAATTTATTTTAATTAACTAAAATTCCAGCAAATTGCAAAATGAATTTTTTTGGCAGAGTGTGGACAGGCAGAGGGAAGAGAATGTATGTTACTTTTTGCCTTGTTTGATAGAACTAAATATGGATTAACCCTCAAGTATGTTAGCAAAATAAAGTTAACATATATATTAAAATTTTAAAAGCAATCACTGCTACACTAAAAGTAAAATGTATAACTTCAAAACCAGCAGTGTTCAAAATAGAACAAAGCAAATTCTATCAATTCAACAAATTCAAGAAAAATAAAATAAACTATAAGGCAGATGTGGCAGACGACATTTTCCAAAGGCATTCACGCCACTGTATATACCATCCCATTTGTTGTTCTTAAAATGTGTTCACGCATCTCCATTGTAGGATGGAGTCTATGTTCCCTTTCCCTGGACCTGAACGGAACTTCAGAAATCTTCAACTAAAAGAATTGCGTGGCTGTATTTGTTTCATGACTTGTGAGGCTAGGTCATGAAAGAAAGACTTCTTTTCTACCTGGCTCTCTCCCTCAGGACACTGGCCCTTCAGACCTAGTTACCATATCACAAGGAGCCTGAGCCACAAGGAGGCCATGTGAGGAAGTTCCATCAAAAAGCCCCAGCTCGGTTCCCAGTCAATAATGTCGTTAACTACCAGACATGAGTGCTGAGCTTTCGAATGATCCCAATTGAGAAATAGAACATCATAAAACAAAGAAAACTCATTTCTACTCTGCTCTATTTGAATTCCTTAGCTACAGAAACTGAGGGATTAATTTTAAAAATTACTATTGTTCTAATCCACCAAGTTGAGGGATAATTTGATATGGAGCAACACGCAGCTCATAAAACAGAAAATAAAAACATATAATTAGATGGCAAGAACAAATCCAAACATATCAGAAATCACAATGAATATAACAAGGATTAAACTCTTCTATTAAATAAATAGGAAAAATTAAAGTCATCAGAAGATTGAAAATAAATGGATTATAAAAAAGTATCAGGCAAATCACCCCCTCAAAATAAAATCCCATAGCAATACTAACATGACTCAGCACAAAATTAAAGCAAAAATTTGGTAAAAGTGACAAAGAAGAATACTTCATTAAAAACAATAATTGATTAAAAAACAATTATACAAGTCATAAGAAGCATAAATGTGTATTCTCCTGGCAACATGGTTTAGTAATATATAAAGTGACTGATAGTTACCATGGGGAAGGGATTGGGGTGGGTAAATGAAATAGATGAAGGGGATAAACAGGCATAAAATCTCAATCATAATATAGGTTAGACATGGGAAGAAAGTACAGCAAAGAGAATATAGTCAATAGTTCCACAACATTTTTCTATGTTGACAGATAGTAACTACACTAGTTGGGGTGGGGATTTAATCATGTAGATAACTGTTGAATCACCATGTTATTATATATGAACTATGTCAATAAAGTATATATATAACTAAATTTTACATATGTAATAAAAAATATGGAAGTCTATACAGATTCTACTCATAATAATACCTACATCTGTGACAAAGGTGAGGAGACTAAATTTGACAGCATTAAGTACAAATAAGCCATTCTTCACAACACACACACACACACACACACACACACACACAACTGTTAAGATAGGTGGAAATACATACAACTTAGATTAGCTAAATAGATGAAAACACTCTGAGATAGCCGACCTGTATTTCCAATATTACTTTCATTCCAGCATTATTTCAACAAAATAACTTCAAGGGAAACACAAATAAGAATACGGTGACATAAAGTGAACTATCTCTATCCTATAAGCATTTATTTGTTCAACTGATATTTGGAATTATACTATATGCCACACACTGTGTTAGGTGTTAAAGATAGAAATGTGAATATGACAGACATAGTCTCTTCTCAGGGCTTACTATTTAGTAGAGGACAGAGACTCTGAACAAGAAACCTATGAAGGACTAAAAATTTTCAAATTATGTAGAGATTCTGAAGGAAATAATGACATAGTATAAGAAGAGGGGAGCTTACCTTACATAGGATGATCAGGAAAGGCATATCTAGGTGTCTTGCCTAAGTTTCAGCCCCAGACAAGTTCACTATGGCCTTAGTGAGAACAAGAAATAACAATAGAACATTCTTGGGGTAAAGGGGTTTATACCCAATGGTAGGTTAAGCACTAGAATCACATCAGCATCCTGCAGTCTGCAGGTCCATGATCCACTTGCATCTCTGCCTCTGCCCAGAGTGCTGGGTGGCACTCTTTATATAGTAACTCAGTCAATAATAGCTTATTGACTACAGGAGTGGAAGAATTAGCCTAGCAGCAGACCAATTACATCATCAAGTAGTTTAGGGTCAGGTGAGGATGCTGGCCATAGGAACTTCTATTTTCACCACATTAAGGGAAAGAGATTGAATCAGAGACTAAAATTATGATAATAATTAACCAAGAAACTACTTTTTACTCTGGCAAAGATGTACAAATAGGAAAATTTCTACCTTTGGTGTCTTGCCAATGGGTTTCAGCCCCAGGCAAGTTCATTATGGATTCAATGTGATAAAAGAAACTGACAGCAAAACGTTCTTTGGGGTGAAAGGGTTTATTACCCAGCTCGTTCTTCCAGTGGTAGGTCAAACACTAGCATCTCTGCCTTCACCCAGAGCACTGGGCAGAGCTCTCTACATAGTGTAATAATAGCTTATTGCTTAAAGGTGTGGAAGTGGTAGCCTAGCAACAGGCCAGTTACATCATCAGGTGGTTTAAGTTCAGTAAGGATCCTGGCCACAGGAACACCAACTTCCCCACACTCCACCCTTCCAGGATTCTCACCTTACAATCTTCTGCAATGGTCCCTGGGAGAGAAATCTGAAGCACTGTAACCAGATTCCACAATGACAGAGGATAACAACAACTTAGAGATAACAACAAAAATTAAGATACAACAAGATTTTGATAAAGGTAATAAAAATTGTAATAATCCTCAAGACAGAGAAGGTTCCTAATAACAAAAATTATAATAATCCTCAAGCCAGAGGAAGTTTCCAATACACAAAGACCTTAGGGGCAATAAGACACATGTTTTAATGACACCAACATAGGCAAATCTTGTCCATTAGGTAGAATGCATGCAAGAGAGTGGTCCTGTGATAGGACTGTAGCAGAAAGGGGGTCCCTTCCAGGTCTAGTATACCATATTTTACTCCTTTCCCCATAGGGGTTACTGAAGGGTCTATATTATAGTGCTACTGGAGGTGCATGCACCAGCCATAATGAAGAAACAAAACTCCCCAGTAAGATGCTCCTACCTTCTGGCCATTCAGGATATATGACTGTGCCTTTGACAGCCATTCTTATGTTATTCCAGGAATACACAAGAGGCCAGCTTCCAGGCCTTGTCCCCAAGGTGCCAGGAGAGCCAGCCATCATTGGTCCATGTGTCGAAAGGTCCAAGGCCATGTCAAATCAATGGAATCTCCAGGGTTCAGTACAGTTGGTGCTGGCAGGAAGATGTTATTCTGGAGGCCAAACCTCAGCTTCAGTGATTTTTCCTTGATTTGTACTTGCAGTTGTATAGGGGAGGCAGCCATATGTGCTAACATGTCTACAGGGCTCAGGGCTTCCTTTCGGGGTCTCTCATTCAAATGCTGTAGCACAGTCCATAAGCAGACTGACCATCCGTGCAAACTATTTGTATCTGATATTAGTCCAGATTTTAACAAGCCACTGTGCCTCTCTATCATGCCTGCTGCAGAAGGATTGCATGGCATGTGAAACTTCCATTTGATTCTCAGCTGTCTCACCCATTCTTGCAGTGTACACCCAGTAAAATGGGTGCCCTAATCACTCTCAATTACCTGTGGTCAGCCATAGGCAGCAAAGAGATGCTCCAGACCTCTTTTGGTCATCTGCTGGTCTGCCCAACAGGTAGGAAAAGCAATCAGAAGTCCAGTAGCTGTGTCCACACAGGTCATGGCATACTGATATCCTTCTGACACAGGTAGAGACCCACTATAGTCTATCTGCCACCTGACGAGGGGTATAGGCCCCTAGCTATTGTCCCATGTTGCTGTGGAACTCGGTGTAAGTCCCTTTTGGAGCACATGACACATTCCTGCCAGGCTCTACTAACTTCTTCAAAGGCCAAAGGCAAGCCCGACCAACGGGCTACAGCCCATATTGTCTTTTGCCCCGCATGTGTTGGTGTAACCATTGGGCTACATCAGAGGCAGGCTTTCCTTCTAACCAATGCATCTGGGCCAATTTATCTGCTTCATCATTTCCTGGGGATGCCAGTAGCAAATGACCTGTCACATGGTATACTGCAATTATTTTAGTCTGACCACAGGCCCATAAGTCTTGCCACAATTCTTGCCCCCAAAGGGGTCGATGACCAACCAGCCAGTTGGCATGGTACCAGGTTGGTAGCCACAAGGTCAAGCACCAATAGACAGCCCAACTGTCAGTGCAGACAACTATAGGGGAGGGCCCCTGGCTGGTGACAAGCCACACAGCCCACAACTCTGCCCATTAGCTGCTCTTCCCCTCACCATCTTCCATCCATATTGTCTCAGTCTTAGGATGGAAAGCTATGGCCCTGCATTTTGGGGGCTGTCCATGGCTGGAGCTGTCTGTTTACCATGCACCTTTGGGTTTAGGGGCTCTTCCCTCCTGATAGGGACTGTCTATTACTAATGGTTCAAAAGCAAGCTCTTCCTGCTTTTCACTAGTATATGTCACCAGCCCCAATAAGCATTAGAGTTCTTCACTCAAGGAGCTACTAGAGAGAGCACTATGCTGCTGTAGGTAAGCACCCCACTTGGCCAGTGTGAGTGTTTGTGCCACACCACTCCTTGGCTTTTGGGTCCAGTCTCATACCCACCCCAAGATGGGATAGGTGGTTATTACCTTTATCGGGGCCATTCCAATATTGAGTTCTATAGCCAGCAAGGCATGATACATGGCAGCCAGTTGTTTTTCTATCAAAGTGTATAATACCTCTGCCCCTTTCCAGAGTTGTGACCAGAATGCAATAGGTTGGCGAGTTCTTTCAAACCACAGCCAGAGACCCCAGCCATATACATATTCAGTCACATGAACATCCAGCTCACAGAGCCTTAGTGGGTCTATCACACTCAAGGCCTGCACAGCCTTGATTGCCCTTTTTGCTGTAGTAAAGGCAGATGCACATGTCTCATCCCAGTCCCACCTGATGCCCTTTCATACCTACCAGTATAAGGGCTTCAGAATTTGTGTCAAGTGAGAGATAAATACTCTCCAGTAGCCTGGAAGACCCAAAAACTCCTGTAGCAATGCCACAGTTGTAGGGGTAGGAAAGGCCTGGACTTTATCTATAACTGCTCCTGGTATAACTTTGGTCTTACCTGACCAGACGACCTCCAAGAATTTGACAGACAAACCAGGTTCCTGAACCTTGGTACTGTTCACAGCCCATCCTTTCTCCTGTAAATGTTGCAGCAGTCTAGGTGCTGCATCTTCTAGATCTGAAAGAGAATCGGACGTGAGCATGACATCATCAATATAATGGTACAGCTGCATTGTTGGTGGTTTCTCCTATGTAGCCAAGTCCTGGGCTACAAGTCCATGACAGATGGTGGGGCTGTGAAGGCATCCCTGTGGAAGGATGATGAAAGTCCATTGCTGTCCTTGCCATGTGAAGGCAAACTGTTCCTGACTATCCTGCTCAATGTCAATGGAAAAGAAGGCATTAGCAAGATCTACCACATAATGGTATGTTACTAGTTCATGGCTGAGGGTATCCATCAAGGCTGCAATAGAGGGAACAGCAGCATACATAGGGGGTATGACTTTATTCAGTTCTCTGTAATCTACAGTCATACACCAGGAGCCATCTGGCATTTTTTACTGGCCACACTGGAGAATTGAAAGGACTATGGGTGGGCTTTATAATACCCACCTTTTCCAGCTCCTGGAGAGTTTCTCCAATCTCTTTATGCCCTCCAGGCAGTTTGTATTGTTTGATATTAGTCATCCGCTGAGGCACAGGCAAAGCTATGGGTGGGTGCCTAGCATGTCCCCTCAGAACTGCCATCACCACATGTATTCTCAGACTGAACTCACCTGCAGTGGTCTGCAACCATAGACCCTGCAGGATATCAATCCCCAAAATATACTCAGGGATAGGAGATATACATGCAATATACTCTTTTGGGGGTAGATGCCCTATTCACAAAGGGATTTGGGCTTTTTTCACTATGATAGCCTTACCCCCGTATCTATCTATGATAGCGGGGGTCCCCAGGAACCACTCAGAATTACCATGAATCAGTGAACATTCAGCCCCTGTGTCCACTAGAGCCAGAACATGTTGTATGTTCAGTGGGGACCAATGGATAGCTATTTCAACATATGGCCTCCAGTCCCCGCCGGTCCCTCAGGGAAGATGCCTCAACCTTCCCCTCAGTCAAACTGTGTTCCCCAATCATCTTCCTGTGTGGGCTCAAGTGATGTTGGCTCGCTCTCCAGCAGGAAGTCTTGCAAACACACAGGCCGGACTCGTGGCTCTGTCTCTGACCTCTGCCTCTTTGGTCTTAATGGCTGGAACTGCTGCTCTGGTTTCAGCTGTTGCCATAGCTCTAGTAAGATCCTATTTGGCTTCCCATCTAATTTCCTTCCATCTGCTCCTGCCCATATTAAATCATCCCACATCTGGACCCTCGTAACCTTCATGGGGTCCTTTAAATTCTTCTTGTGAGCAGCAGACTTTATTTCTTTCCAGGTTCTCATTGCTTCAGCCTATCCTAAATCTACTGTACATGTCACCTCACTTATGGGATGCCCTAAGTCAGGGGAAAGAATGGCCACTAGAGACCCAAAAAAGGGTGTGGGAGCCATTTGAAGCACAATATTTCTCATCCCAGTAGTGAAAGTCTCTTCATCTGGGCCATAATTCTCTGGATTATAGGTGGCATTTCTTGGAGAGAACCACCAAGAGCTGCTCTTGTAACACCAGTTGGACTCAGCATACATCTACCATCTAACAGGAGAGGATGGTAGATCACTCGAATTGGGCCACACAGCATGAAGTGCAGCCATAAGCCAATCGAGGAGGGAGTGATTTCCTGGGATCTGATGTGCACTTTGTAACTGCTGCCTAAAGGTGGGCTGAACTATCAGGGAAGCCACCTTTCCCATCTCTGATCCTAACAGAGCAATTCCATCCACCCCTAAGTCCCACAGACTCAGGAGCCAGCTGATATTGACTCAGAGGGCTTCTGCCTAAACCGGGAGCCCAAATCCACCAGCTCAGCCTGAGTATAGGGGCGGACCATAGAGTGCTCCACGACCTGGGGAGGGGGCTGCTCTTCTCCTTGGGGAACTTTCAGCTGCTGGGGTTTTATTTTCTTTACAACCACTGGGTGTGCTTTCAATACAGGGGGGCCAGTGCCTCCGGCACCACCCCTTCATCCTTCTCCAGCTGCTCCATTTCTGGAGCTGATGGCACCTTTCTCTCCCCTCCCCCAAGTGTCTCCTCTGCTACAACCTTTAGCTTTTCTACTGTGCCTCACAGCAATGCCCGCTCAGTCTTCAGCTGCTCTTTTACCTTCACCTCAGTGCTTTGCAGCTGGTATTCTTGTGCCACCACCACCTGTGCTTCCCTTAGGAGTTCTCCTTTTCCTTGATGGCCTTTTCCTCCTTCAGAACACCTGGCATCATTGCCATCTTGTTCTGTAAGGAATCTTTTACTTCTTCAATGGCACCTTGCTACCGGCTTTCTCGTGCTGCCTCCTCTCACATCAATGCCATTTCCTTCTTCAGGGAATCCACAGAAGTTTGCAGCTCACATTCTCATGCCTCCATTTCTTGGGTCTTTTTCAGGAGCATGTCCTTCTCTTCTGTAGCCTTTTTTAATACTGTGAGATGCAGCCAAACCACAGTCCCTGCTGCCTCATGGGCACTCTGTCTCTCAAAAGACCTACTTACTATACCAAGGGCCACCCCTACTGCTTCAGGTATCACCTCCACTTGCCTCCAATCCTGGGGTGGGACCCAGTCCTCTAGGAGGCAGGCCACCTCAGACCACATACCCATTGGGGGACAATTCACTGTCTCCCCATTCACAGGTGCAGCCTGATGAAGTACCCCTCCCATAAGGGCAGCCTGTCTTTTTCCTTGGTCAACAATGAACCCTGCCGGCTTTGCCAATTATCTTGCCAATGGGTTTCAGCCCCGGGCAAGATAGCTATGGATTCAATGTGACCAAAGAAATTGACAGCAAAACGTTCTTTGGGGTGAAAGTGTCCATTATCCGGCTTGCTCTCCGGCGGTAGGTCAAGCACTAGCATCTCTGCCTCTGCTCAGAGAACTGGGCTGAGCTCTCTATATAGGACAATAATAGCTTATTGCCTAGAGGTGTGGGAGCAGTAGCCTAGCAACAGGCCAGTTACACCTTCAGGTGGTTTAAGCTCAGTGAGGATCCTGGCCATTGGAACCCAAACTTCCCCACACTTTGGCCTGAAATAATTAAAAAACCAGACTATTATTTGCAGACACTGAAAATAAGGTAGCATGGGAAAGTGATCCCTAGGACAGGGGAAATAAATGAGGTATGCCCTATGATTGCCCCCAGCATAGTGCCTTGAGAGTTTTCAGTCATCAAGCAGAGCCAAGGCATGTACCAGGTGAAGCCCAGTGATCTACTGAGTTGAGGAGTGTGGATAAAGTGAAGGTTCCTTGACCAAGATTCTCACCGGGCCCTGGGAGGCTATCTGACTACACAGGTGTGGGCAATACATTGTTATTGACTCAATAAAAAGAGCTCTGTCCAGTGCTCTGGGCAACACAGTGGCATGGCTCAAGGCTGCAGGAGAGTAGAGCAGAGGCTGGAGTGGTGGCAGAGCTGAGGACAGAGACTGAGACGGTTCCAGGGGTAGAGAGTCCATGAGGCAGAGACTGGCTTGCTGCTTGCAGACTTGTTCTGAGTGGATGGGATTCTAGTGATTGTCCTGACACTGTGGGTATAAAGTTGGGTATAACCCTTTCACCCCAAGAATGTGCTATTGTCATTTCTTTGTTCTCATTGAATCCATAGTGAACTTGCCCAGGGCTGAAACCCTTTGGCAAGACAAGGAGAGAGAGGGGAGTTTGAAGAGGCCAAGAAAGCTAGGATTCATTGAACAGTGCAGCAAAGAGGGGAGAGCTGCACAGGGAGAGGACCTCCAAGAACTGCAAAAGGTCGTCCTCAAGTCTTCATCTAAGTTCTGCCCAGAACGTGCAGGTAAGGAAAGTACTCAAGGCCAGATAAAGAATCACTTAAAAAGAACAAAGGATGGAAGCAACCTAAGTGTCCATCAGTAGATGAATGAATGGATAAAGAAGATGTGGTACATATACACAATGGAATATTATTCAGCCATTAGAAGAAAACAAATCCTACCATTTGCAACAACATGGATAAAGCTAGAGGGTGTTATGCTCAGTGAAATAAGCCAGGTAGAGAAGGACTAGTACCAAATGATTTCACTCATATGTGGAGCATAAGAACAAAGCAAAAACTGAAGGAAGAAAACAGCAGCAGACTCACAGAACCCAAGAATGGACTAACAGTTGCCAAAGGAAAAGGGACTGGGGAGGGTGGGTGAGAAGGGAGGGAGAAGGGGAATAAGGAGCATTATGATTAGCATGCATAACGTAGGGGGTAGGGCACGGGGAAGACAGTATAGCACAGAGAAGACAAGTGGTGACTCTATAGCATCTTACTATGCTAATGGACAGTGACTGTAATGGGGCATGTGGTGGGGACTTGATAATGGGGGGAATCTAGTAACCACAATGTTGCTCATGTGATTGTATATTAATGATACCAAAAGAAAAAGAAAAAAAAAAAACAAAGGAAACCAACTCAATAGGACATACAAAGCCAGAAATATTTCTGTTCTCACAACCCAGAAGGAAAAGATTGTAATAAATCAGGCATGGGGTAGGGTATTCACAAGGGTATTGGCTCATAATGAAACTAAATGGGTTCTGGAATAAAGGCTGTTCTGGTCCTGCTTAACAAAGTTTAACAGAAAGCCTTGAAAGGACCAAACTATTTGAACGTTAATTAAGCACACTTCAGAACAAAACTCAAGAATATTTACAGGAATACAAAACATCCAACACTTAACAATCCAGCACTTAGAAATTCACGCCTATCATCCAATCAAAAAATTAGCAGGCATACAAAAGAAGCAGGAAAATACAACCCATAATGAGACAGTAAAACAACATCAGTAAATTATTGAAAGAAAAACCTGTCAACTATTAATTCTATTCCCGGAAAAATAAAATCTTTCATAAACAAAGGGAAATAAAGACATGTTTAGATATACAAAAGCCAGAAGAAATCAACACCATCAGACCTGTACTACAAAAATGTTTTTTAAAAGTCCTTAGGGCAGGAGGAAAACAATACCAGATAGAAATATGCATCAAGACAAAGGAATGAAGAGCACAGGAAATGTAAAAATGTGGGTAAATTTCAAGATTTTTTTCTCTTATTTTTAAGATCTCTGTAAAATAACTCATAGAGGAAAATAATAACAATGTATTAAGGGTTTAAAACATAAGTAGATGTAAGATGTATGGCCAAAATGGCACAGACTGGAGGGAGAAAATGGAAATATATTGTTACAACGTTCTTATACTATATATGAAGTGGTAAAGGTACGGTGTAATAAGTTAAAGCTATATATCCTAAAGCAACATCTAAACAAACCATTTAAGGATAAAAAGGGATAACAAAAATTATTCAATTAATCCAAATGAAGGGAGGAAAAAGGACAAAGAGAACAAAAAGCAGGTGGGAAAAACAGAAGCAAATAGTAAGGTGGTGACTTAAGTTCAACCATGTCAATAATCACATTGAATGTAAATGGTTTAAACATTCCAATTAAAAGACAAAGACTTTCAGATCTGATTTAAAAGAAAAAAAATTATATGTTCCATACAAGAAATGAACATGTTAGAAGAAGAACATGGAAACAGATATACCATCCCTACACTAATAAAAAGAAAGCTGAAGAGGCTACACTTATTTCAGACAAAGAAAATTTTAAGCAAAGAATATGATCAGGTATAAAGAGTGTCATGTTATAATGTTAAGGGATCAATTCAGCAAAATGAGCTAGCATTCTTAAATCTTGACGGTCCTATAACAGAGCTTCAAAATATATGAAGTAGAAACTGATGAGACCATAAGGAGAAATAAACAAATCTATTAATTATAATGGGGAGATTTTAACATCCTTCTCTCAGTAACTGATAGATTAGGTAGGCAGCGAATCAGTAATGATATAAAAGTCTTGAATAATGCTATCAATTTGACCCAATTGGCATTTATTGAATACTCCATCCAACAACTGAATATACATAATTTTCAAAAGCACACAAAACACTTAGCATGATAGACTATATTCTCAATCATAAATAAGTATAAATAAATTTGAAATAGTTCAAATCATGCAAAGTAGGTGCTTGGACTATTAATATAATTCAAGTAAAAGTCAAAAATAAAACTCCTTTTGAATAATCCTCAATTTCTATACACAAAAGAGCAGATTTGGAAATAATCCATGAGTCAAAGGAGAAATCAAAAGAGAAATGAGAAAATATTTTTAATTGAATTAATATGAAACATAGTATATCAAAATTTGTGGGATACATCTACATCAATTCTTAGAGTAAACATATAGCAGTACATATACATATTTGAAAAAGAAGAAAGGTTCCAAAACAATTATCTCAACTTCTACCTTAAGAAACTGGAAAAAGAATAGCAAATTATACCTAAAGTAAGCATATGAATAAAATTAATAAAGCAGAAATGAAAACAATGAAATACAAAATAGAAAAAGAGAAAGTCAATGAAACCCAAAGTTGGTTTTTTAAGAGGATTAATAAAATTGACAGATCTCTTGAGTCATTTGATACATCCAGTCACTTTTACCTTATCCATTCTAGTGGGAACATAAGTAGTATCTACATGTGGTTTTAGTTGGCATTTCCCTAATAACTAATGATGTTGAACATCTTTCATGTTTATTTGCCACCTGTATATTTTTGGTGGATTCTAGATACAAGTCCTTCATCACATATATTTTTATAGATATTAAAAAATTTGTCCTTCAAAATGAAAAAGGCAAGTATCTAAAATACATAAAAATCCTTACAACTCAATTATAAGAAAAGAAAAGAAAAATTGCACAGTGAAGTGTGAACAAACAACTTCACCAAAGTGAATAGTGGGTGAAATAACATTCTAGGTCGGAATCATTATGTGTGAACGCCCTAGGCAAGAGAGACTTGGTGTTTATGGAACTGAAAAAAGATATACAACACCGAAGCATTATACAAGAAGGAGGTTTGTGACATTTGAGGTTGAGGTAGGCAGGGGACAGGGTCATTCAGGACTTGGAAGCCATAGTAGGGAGATTGCCAACTTACAACTTTCTTAAACTCCTTTGTCTTTATTTTCAAAAATGTAAAATCAATATATTATTTAATTCATAAGGTAGGCGTTAAGATATGTAACATGTTTACAACTGTCCCTAGCACACGGTAAGAGTTATAAAGCAATCGCTCTATTACCACTGCAATACATAATACCTTATATCCATTATGGTATCATGGGCTAGAATTTAAATGTCTAAACAAAAAGATTTACAAATTAAATTTGTTACAAATTAAGTTAATTCTCAATGGAGTCTATTTAAACTCTTAGCTATCTTCAGAAATGCCAATTACATTGACTAAATATTAATGATGAAACAATGACAGAAAAATAACAGCAACCGCAGTGATCCACCTGTCCCTTTCCTCAAGACAAGGAGAGTCTCTTCTGTCCACTGAAGTGTCTGCAATTGTTGTCACTGAGACTAATCTCTGACTCTTTGCTAAAAAACAAACCTTTCTCTGCAGTGCCCCTAAATGGAAAACGAAGTTGATCTGTAATAAAATTTCTTCATTCAGTAATTACTTCATTTCTTGTAACTTTATTCACATCAGTGGTCTTGAATGAAAACTTTGAATTTTGTACATATCTTCCTGACTTCTGCTTTTCTTTAGAAGATGCCCCAACCATTTTTCACCCACTACATTGCTGCTCAAGTAATTAGCTTTAGAGTATTATTACAGAATACATTCAGATGATGAAGACAGGAGTGCTTAGTATGATAAATACCAGCTTAAACTACCATCAGATTTTTCACAAAAAAAGTACAAAATGAAACATCCCGTGCACCCTCCCTATTCCCATTTTGCACTTTCCCCAGCCCCTGTAGTCAATCATTATCCTGAATTTAGACCTTATTCCAAGTCATGTTCTAAAATGTTTCCTGTTTGTATATCTATGCAACCACTAACAATATGCAGAATTGCTTTGAAGATTTTAACTTTATATAATCAGAACTATACCAATGTTACTGTATGTCTTTGTGGCAGACAAGAAAATAAGCCACTCTAATCTTGCTCCAGTGCAGAGCAATTGTTTGCCTGCCACAGCTGATGACCTCTGGGTACAACCATGCCCTGTGCTACACTTCCTACAAGCTTCTCCTAGCCAGTAGCTGCATACAAGAGGGCTGCAAAATGCAGGACTACTTTAATGGGCAACTTCAGCTCCTAAACCCTCTATTGATCTTGCTTCTCCACAGGTCTTGGAAGACATGGTCTAAAAGCTCTCCTCACTTTCTCTAGCTCCTCTCTTTCTCCTTCACAGGTATTTCCTCCAATAACTTACTTGCACATCTAATTGTGTCTTGGCACCTGCATTTTAGAGGATCTGAATGAACACAGCATTCTTCTGTAATTTGATTTCTTCACTAGCATTGTGTTTTTGTGATTTATTCACATGGATACATTTATCTCTAGTTCATTAATTTTGACCACTGTAAAGGATTCTGTTGTATGAATATAGCAGAATTGATTTATCCCTTCTCTCTTTAATGAATTTTAATGTTGTCTCCAATTTTTTCACCATTACAAGCAGTGCTTCAGTGAACATTCTAATAAGTAGGTCATGGGGTAGGTATTCCTTTACCGGCTATTGTCAATTACTCTCCCAAGTCATTGAATGAGTTTACGCTTTCAGCGGTAGATGAGAGTACCCACCTTTCCACTTTCTTGCAACAACTGAAATCATTGTTTTAATTTTGTTAGTTTCACTGGTACTAAGTGATACCTTATTGTAGTTCTAATTTGCATTTTCCTGAATACTTCTGATATGCATTCTTCACATTTGTTGGCCTTATGAGTTTTTTATTTGGTGATTTATCTGATCACATTCTTTCTGTATTATTGAACTGTTTTGTCTTTATCTTCTTATTTTCTGGTTCTCTAAGTATGCTGCACAATGATCCTATATCTGCTATTTTTGTTTCAAATACCTTCTTTTATTCTGGGACAGGTACCTTCTCATTCCATTTTTTCTATCTTTTGGTGCAGAGATTTAAATATTTAACATAGTTATCAATCTTTGCCCTTATAATTTTGTTTTTTATTTTCCAAAGAAATCCTCTCTAAAGTCCTACTGATATTTTCCAAGAAGGTGTTCGAAAAGCTGTTAAAAATTGTTTTTCATGCAGATTTTTCATGGAAGTAGAATTGATCTTAGAATATTTTGTGAAAAATGGATCAATTTCACTTTTTTCATAAGGGTAACTAATTGTCCCAGAATTATTGCTCAAATATTCTTTCCTTTCTCCCTGATTTGCAATATTACCTCTGTCATACACATATATCTCTCTCTGTACAAGCTTCCTACTGTGTTCCATATTTCTTTCTTTGTGTTGCCACGACATTGCTTTGATTAGCAAAACATTATAGGGACTCCTGATATCTGATTAAGTCCCTCTATTTTGATCTTCAAAATTGTGCTAACCATTCTTGAGCC
Organism: Manis javanica; assembly: GCF_040802235.1. Taxonomy (NCBI): domain Eukaryota; kingdom Metazoa; phylum Chordata; class Mammalia; order Pholidota; family Manidae; genus Manis; species Manis javanica. The sequence goes on from NC_133166.1 coordinate 62,102,981, forward strand.
CTTGTTTTTCTATAAACTTCAGAATGAGTTTTTCAAGGTCCATGGGAAATCTTACTGGGACTTTGAATAGAAATGATATAAATTTATGGATTAATCTTTAGAGAATGAGGATCTTTATGATTTGAGACATCACATCTGCAATCATATCCCATACTTATTTGGGTCTTTACAATCTTTCAAAACTTTAAAATTTCCTCCATAAAAATATTATACATTTTTATTTTAATGCTGTAAATATTATTTTTTATTATTTGCCTTTTGTGTCTAACAAAAAGAACCATCAAAGATTTTTATTTTTGTCTTCTCTCCAGTCGCATATTGAACTCATTCATTCTATTAATTCATCTGAAGCATCTTGGATATTCTATGTAGACAAAAATGGAATCTGAAAATAATAATTTGGTTTCTTCCTTTTCAACTATTACACCTTTTACTTCATTTTTGTATCACATTACACAGATGAGAGTCTACAATACAATATAAAAGGGTGATAGATGTATCATTGGTTTGTCCTGATCTTTAGAAGAAATACATCTAATATTTTCCCATCAGGCATTGTATCTGTTTCCTACTTCTGTTGTATTCCTTCACACAGCTGAGGAAGTTCCTATTACTAATACTAAGCAGTTTGGGGTTATTGTTGTTTGATTTGTTTTTCTACATCTAATATATTTTGTCTCCTTTCATCTGTTAATGTGGTAAATTGAATTAATACATTTTCTAATACATTCTTGAAAGAAATTCAGATGTCTCATAATGTATTCTTTATTAAGTGTGCCTGGATTCAGTTTTTTTTTAATCTTGATTTATTAATGAGATTGCCCCCTAGTTTTTATTTCCCACCTCTGATTTCGGTATCAAGATTCTATTTGATTCTTAAAATGAACTGACTTTTTTCTTTTCTTTTGTTCTCTGGAATAATTTGCATGAACTTGGAACTGGTTGGGATTTTTTTTAATGTTTTTCATAGAACTTTCCTGTAAAAGTTTCATCTGGACAATATCTTATGGTTTTAAATATCTTGCATTTTGTTAGCCACTTACTTGCTCTCCTCTCAATTATATATATTTGCTTTATTTAATGAATACATCCATTCATTAAGTATATCTATATCTCCAATACATGTTTATCTCCATAAATGCATATATATCACCAAGTTTTCTATCTTTTTTTTTGGGTGGTAGTGAGGTATAGTTTCTAGGAAATTATCCATTTGCCTATGTTCAAATTATTTGTTAGACTTCATAATAGGTTGTATTATTTTTAGATTTCTGCTATGCTTATGGTATGTTCTATTTCTTTTTAATTTCTAATATTTTTATTGTGAGTCTTTTCCCTTTCATTCTTGGTCTTGCAAAAAAAATGTATTTTTATTATACTTTTCCAATAACCTGATTTTAAGTTTGAGTTACTCTATTTACCTAGTTTTCTTATTCATTACTAATTGCTGCTGTATTCATTACACCCTTCCACATTCTTTGAGTTTCCTCTGTTTTTCTGATTTAGAATTGCAGACTTAGTTCATTAACTTCCAGTCTTTCTTCTTTTCCAATGTAATTATTTAGGGCTTACTATACTAATTTAGTTGTTGATGTGCATTACTTTAATTTGTAGTCCAATTTTAAGTATTTTTCTGATGTCCATTATGCCTTATTCTCAGATCCATGAATTATTTACAATAATTCTTTTAAAGTTTTCAAACCTATGTTTGGAATATATATATATATATATATGAAAGTTTTCTTAAGGTTAATATTTGGTGTGTCTTTTCCCATTCTTTTACTTCCAAATCTTTTTCCATTTTAAAACTAATATTTTAAACCTGTTTCCTATAAGCAGCCCATTGCTGGATTTCTGTTTTAATTCAACATGATAAACTCTGTCTTCAACTGGTAAGTCCAGATCATTTATAATTATTTTCTTTATATTTTGACTTTTTATATAATAGCATTTTTGTAGTCTGTATATTTTTTCCTTTTCTGTGATTATTTTTCTCTTCTCTCCCTTCTTTCCAAATTTGTCTTTTCTATTTTGAGTATATTCCAGTAGTTAAGAAGATGCTGTGGACCCTGTTTCCATAGTGTTATTTTTTTTAACGACAAGAATTTAAAAATACTTAAAGAACTACACTTACCCCTTTTCCCTGTGTTCTGATATCCCCAAGGAGCGTTTCCAAACTTGCAGACCACAGCTTTGAAATGTACAAATGCTAATCCATCTTTAAAATTTTTTATTTTATCCCCACACTTCCTTTTTATAAAGAATCAAATATACCCAACACTTGTGCAGTGACTCTTATGGGTCAAAACATTATCCACTGTCCTCTCATCAATAGTAAAAAAACTGGCATAGAAAGCTTCAGTAACTTGCCCAAATTTATGCAGCTGTAAAGGGCTAGAATTGGGATTTAGAGTTGCATCTGTCTAATTCTAAACCCAGTGAACCCTCTGGCATGCCTGCTTTCTCTGTTTCTGAGAAGTTAACACGGACAGAGCTACTCTTGATATGAACTCATTTCAATATTCACAAATACCATCAAAGAGAGAGCAAAGGCCAGGGAAGAAGAGAAATCAGCACAATCAGAAAACTGATGAGATGTTATTTATGCCTTTCAAAAAAAAAAAACCCTCAAATTTAAGCTGATCATTTGAGAATGTATAGATGATGTTAGATTTGCTCCTTTGCTACTTCTGAACAGGACTGAGAAGCTCAATGATGAGATACCAAACTTGAGGAAGGCAACAAAAGGCTTGAAATGGAGTCTCACATAGAACCATTCTGGATGCAGAGCAGCTGTGCTCACTAATCAGAGTGTTATTGTGCCCAAATTTTACCAGCGTTCTCATTTGTAAGTTCTCCACATGACCTTTACCCCCTGTTAGCCCAGTTGTCCTGAAAGCAATGTGTTGGCTCGCATGTGTTCTATTATGTTTGATTTCATTTCTTCCTTAGATGTGAAATTCAATTAAACCCATATCTTATGGCTTGAACAAAGTAGAGAGTAGATGTGTAAGGCATTTGCAAAGACCCTAGTCTACTAGTTCCACTAAGTTCATTAAGAGCAACCAGCGTCAACAATCTTTTTCACTCCTTTCTGTCCTACAGAGGACTCACTTCCCTAATTCAGACTGTACAAGTCCTGTATCCTTCATACCAGAGCTTGGGGACATTATCTTTGATTCTCTTGTCTGGGTGTGATTATAACCTGGATGTGAATATTTTTTTGATACCATTAGAAGACTGGCCAACAAAAAAAATATGCAGTTTAAACTTTCTCTGCCACCCCTTTTGGTATTAGTGATGGAGGGTGGATTGGTGTGTCCACTAAGGAATGAAAGCCTTCAAGGAAGATCTGAGGTCCCTCTCTGCCAAGAAAAATATTCACAGAAGAAACACAGATCTCTGTGTATGGAAGAAGATAAAATGGCAACACTGGGAAAAAGGAAACTAAAGTTGGTTGTTTGGTTTTTGCTCTTCCCTTGACAGAAATCACTGTATAACTAAAGGTATGTCAGAGGCTGTAGAACAGGTCTCAAAACTCTGAGGATTACTAAGCCTAGATACTGCTTCAAGTTGTATCACCAGAGGTTGAAGTGGCTAGCTAGATTTGCACCTAATGCCTCAATTTTCAAGCTCTCATAAGCATGCCAGCATCAGCTTTAATGCAATCAACTAGCTCAATGTTACTATGTTCTGCTCACTATTAAAGCATAATTTTGTGCTTTAAGTACCTATAGCAAATTGAACATATGAGTAGCTTTACAACTGGGATTGAGGTACCTGTTCAAGTTAGGTTCCTATCCTCCCACACAAACTGAGAGATAGGGGTACCATCTTCCTTGAAATATTTATCCAGGGTTTTCTGGTGCTCACAGCACAGAGGTAACACATGAGATTTAACTAAGGGTCCCACATCATTATATTTTCAGTGCTGGGTGGCATACAAAAATATGGACAGAAGACACAGAAAAGCTCTTGAGGAACTGGTTAGGTTAGAGCCATGCGATTCAAGTGTTTTCCTTACTGGTCTTTGCTAATGCAAGGTACACATACTATTAGGAAATATTTTTTTTTTTTTGAGAGGGCATCTCTCATATTTATTGATCAAATGGTTGTTAACAACAATAAAATTCAGTATAGGGGGGTCAACGCTCAATGTACAATCATTAATCCATCTCAAGCCTAATTCTCGTCAGTCTCCAATCTTCTGAAGCATAACGAACAAGTTCTTACATGGTGAACGAATTCTTACATAGTGAATAAATTCTTACATGGTGAACAGTACAAGGGCAGTCATCACAGAAACTTTCGGTTTTGATCATGCAATATGACCTATAAACAATCAGGTCAAATATGAATATTCGTTTGATTTTTGTACTTGATTTATATGTTGATCCCACATTTCTCCTATTATTATTATTATTTTTATTTTTAATAAAATGCTGAAGTGGTAGGTAGATGCAAGATAAAGGTAGAAAACATAGTTTAGTGCTGTAAGAAGGCAAATGTAGATGATCAGATGATCAGGTGTGTGCCTATGGACTAAGTATTAATCCAGGCTAGACAAGGACAGCAAGACATCCACGGATGCAGAAGATTTCTCTCAAAGCAGGGGGGGTGAGGTTCTGAGCCTCACCTCTGTTGATCCCCAAATTCTCACCTGATGGCCCCCCTGCGACTGTGCCTGTCTTAGGTTGTTCCTCCCTTGAGGAATCTTACCCGTCTCTGGCTAACCAGTCATCTTCCGGGGCCATACAGGGAAATGTAAAGTTGATAAGTGAGAGAGAAGCCATATTGTTTGCAAAGGTTAGCTTTTTACTTCTTTGCAGATTTATGCCCTGTGGCTTCTATGCCCAGCACTTGTCTCGAGGTATTTTTACCACCTGGAGGAATTATGATACTCGGTAAATTCGATCTGAGGCACGAATTCTATTTAAGGGTTGTAATTAGGAAGGAAGAAGAAAAGCTATAGATGTAGCATATGAAGGAAACTTGGGAGGATTGATTATTTCTTTGACATATCTTCTTGTATAGTACCTTAAGTATGTATAGGTTTTAAACTACTAACTAATTTGCACACACATATTAACATAATAGGAATACGGTGACATAAACAAAGCAAATCTATAATTACCATCCATCTCCAGTGAAGCCAAGAAAACCATTTAGGCACCCTAGGCATTTGTGAAAATTTATCTATGATATGATGGATATTGTCCAACTGTACTTGAACCATCAGACAAATTAAAGCAGCCCATTTCTGGGATCTGTTCACATCCCATATGTTCTTTTAACCATAGATAGTCTATAGTCATTAGGAAATATTTTTTTAAGCATCTTCCCAACCCAGAAAACTTTTCCACAAAGTAGAAAGAAAACAATCTTACTGAATAAACGTAAACCAGAATATGACCACAGGCAGTCTGCTAAGAGAATACAAAACTGGAAGAAATTTTACCCTTTTATATAGCCAAGCAGATAAAATTCATTACAAACATGCTTTCAAGATAAACAATAACTGGCCCTCCATTCAGGCTGTGCAAGTCCTCACTTGTCACTGCCACTTTCCACACATAGTTTATCCTAATTCCCTTGGTAATTGGGGTGACCACCTGTTGGCTTTATCCAAAAAATACATAACTTTATCATATGTTTATAACATGAGTAGCTTTATAACTGGGATTGAGGTACCTGTTCAAGTTAGGTTCCTATCCTCCCACACAAACTGGGAGCTAGGGGTACCATCTTCCTTGACGATTACATTTCAAAGAGATAGAGATCCAGGCCCTTGAGAAAGACATTTCTGGGTTGTGAGGCTGACAAGAGACTTACTTGACTTTTTAAAAGATTAACACATATTTTAAAGGAACTGAGAAAGAACTTGTAATTACAAATTTCCTAAAGTAACTGCTCTAAGAAAAGGTAGGGGGGTGAGTCTCTTCCTAGTCCCTAACAGGAAGAATATTATTTTCTTTTCTATTTAAACTATTGAGTTATAATTGACAATTTAAAAATTGTATAATTTAAGAAGCACAATTTGATGATCTGACGTATGTACATATTGTGAAATACTCAACATAATTTACAGGGAGATTTTTAATTTGTCCTTATGACACATATGCCATATATACATGTACACTGCTGTTTGAGCAACATAATGGAGTTGCTGGTTAAGCTCTCACAAAGGAACAGAATGCCAAATTTCCATCAGGCTGATGTTCTTAGTCTCAGTCTGTGGTCCTGGTACTCTTTAACTCTTTATGCTCTCACGTTGAAATACTCTGTTTCGGCAAAAGATTCAGTGTTTTATCTCAAAAAAAGTTGTGCAGGTGCAGCTCCTACACCCTTGGAATGCTTCAGCCAGTTGATCCTGATTTGCAGTCTCTAATCAGAGAAGTTATTACAGCTCTGACAAGCTCCATCTACTTCAGAAAAGTTTATATTTGTGAGTGTAATGACAAATCTTACATTTATCTATAGTATAAAATTATGCATGCATATTACTGATATTACCAGTTTAATAGTGAATGTGCTTTTCATTAATAAAACACAAGTCTTTGTATTGCTTTTAATGTGAATTGAAAGATGACTGATAAGAGCTTTCTCCTGCAGTTGTATATGAGTGTGGGATGGGGGCATTCAGAACTGACCATATTCATAGATTAAAATACAAAGGGCACAATACTGATGAGAAGTAGGATGACCTCATGAGTAAAGGGCAGATTTTAAGAAAAAAAGCCTGCATCTCAGTCCCAGCTTGACTGCCGATCAGTTATGAGATCTTACCCAAATTATTTACTCAATCCACCAACTCCTCCCAACACACACATGTGCCTTGGGGCGTAGTTTCTTTATGTCAAATGGGAATAAAAATAACTTCCCAAACTGTTAGATAAGGTTATTAAGAAGACAACATAAACTCAGAGATTTGAGAGAGTTTGAGAAAAATATAACTATTACACAATGTAATTTATTCATTATTATAAAATAAACCATTATGAACAAATGCTCAACCCTGTAGGTTTTTGGACCTGGAATTTGGCTAAGATTTGGCAAAAGGGATGATCAGAGTAGGCACAATGCCTGATCTATACCATATTTATTGATAAGGCTGAAATATTAAGGAGGAGCATTATGATATATGTGTGTTTGGTTGAAACTTGAAGGACACTTTGCCTGCAAATAGAGAGGAAAAGGAAAAGAAGTTCCCAAATGGAAAAACAGCGAGAGCCAAAGAGCACCATTTGTTAAGATGATGCTTAAGAAGCAGCCATTGTTGAATATCACCCAGGTCTCAGATATGCAAATGGCCTGGCCACAAGTAGCCCCTGAGAGAGCATGGATTCACTTAAATGGGAGCCTAGATCACATCTCCAGGCCTCAGGGTCTAGAGGTCTGGTTGGCTAAATTCCAGCAGCAGGAATAAAACAAAGGAGCAGAAGGCTATCTAGGGTCTTCAGGCAATAAAAGAGGGATTTGGGGCTATCAGCCAGAAGTCAGGACTCTATATACTACTGTGCAATAGTCCTAAATCCATGTACTTTTCCATGTGTGTTTTTCTTGCCTCCTCCCAAGGATCAGAAGAAAAGCATTTAAAAAGAAGGGCTTGTGTGATTATCCTGTATTTGTGAAGATTAAGTCTATCTGCAGCTAGGCTTACAGAAGAAAAGACCAAGACAGTCAGTCGTATGGGAGTCAAAATGATTCTCTAGGGCCTGTAATTAAGATAAAAAAGAGAAAAGCATAGCAGTCAGCCCAGAACTGAGAAAAGAAAATGGAAGCTTTATAGGGGAGGGCCTCAGTTATCCTTATGTCATTGGAGAGTTGAAGATGGTCAGGGAACTGATCGTGCACACTATGCATAAATATTATCCTTCCTCAGTGATTACTAGACCTACTTTGTACCCAGTGAAATGGTAATGCACATACTTACTAAATCCTTTATAAACCAGGACCCGGTCCTCTACATTGATTATCACTAATCTTTGTAACAACCCTGAAAAGCAATTATTACCTAACATACAGGTGGGAAAGCCTGAGGATCAAATATTCAAAGCAACTTGCCCAATATAAATGCATACTGTGCGCCAAGTATTTTTCCAGACACTTCACCTTTATAACTTATGTCTTTTTACAATAAGCCTATGAAAGAGGTTCTAATATTGTCAATGTACATACAAAGCAACTGAGGCACAAAATGGTTAAGTCAGAGCTAGCATTCCAAATACGGTCAACATGCATCCTTTTACTTATATAACACCACCTCTGAAAGAAAACCAGTTAATGTTAATTTTCATGAGTAGAAGCAGGTACTAGTTCTGGGAACTAGAACATGATCAATGAGCTCCATCCATGAGAAAAAGCATCCAGGTGTCCTTTCCACTCCATATCTCTACCCTCCTCCCTCATGATGCTGCCCCCCAGGCACCCACATGCCCACTCACACCAACTTGTGTACCAGGGCTGGGTCCTGATGCCTACTTACAATATGTCATTATCACAGTTGCCATAGAAGCCAGTAAGTTTTCACTGATGCCTAATGAAAGTTTCATTCTTATCCTCATTATGCAACCTCCAGTTTTTGACAAACACAGTAAAAGGGAACTAAAAATGGTCCATAATGAATATGTTCACAGGACAAACATTGTAATGGAAATAGACAGTGGTACCAAATTAACGTTCTTGTGACAGAGACAATGACAGAAACAGAAGTGGGTATAGAGCTGTCTGGTTCTCACTGAAGGACTAAAGCAGGCACAAGTATTTTAGAAAAGGGTGGTCTACTTTTAAAGACACACAATCCCTTTCCTTCCCATAATAAAACCTTGGGAAAATGGAGGCAATCACCAAGAAAGTCCTGTGTGAAAGATGTTATGTATAAGGGCAAAATTTTGGTATATTTGCAACTAAAATTAAAAGAAGTTGGATTTTTCCTTCACTTCCCCTCCTAAGAGAGCTGTTCTGAATGTTAATTTGCTTTCATAGGTTAACAGCAACCTGATCTCCTATCTCTTAAAATAAGAACACATTTTTACAGTCTTTCAAATGAAGCCCATATTCCTGGTTACTTTCTCACTTTAGAGCAATGGATTTGTCCCAGATGGGATGTTATTTTAATAAAATGATTGAATTAATTAAATATAGAATGGGCAGGCATTGTTCCAAAAAGGGAAAGAGGAAGCGACTTTTAAGTTTTCAAATGTTGACCCAGTGGACAGTCTTGCCTCCCATTTAATTAAACTTCTAAACAGATATTTAAAATATTCTGACCAGCACCTACAGCATCTTTGCATTCTGCTCTCATCTGGTTTATTTCACAGTTACCCTCCCTATCTAAGCTTCGATTAGGGCTGAAGATTTCCAGTGGTCTGTTTTCTTGTCTTTTAATGTTTGCTTTTCTAACTACATTGTCTTCTTCAGCAGCCTGTTATTTGCTGAGCTATTGAACCTATTTTGTCTTAAGTTAACTTCAACCATCTGAGAAAAAAGATGGTGTGTTCTAAAATGCAAAGCCATAGTGAAGAGTAATGCAGTGGTAATGCTGGACAGGTGGCTGGGAAGGCAGCAATAACAAAGAAGAGGAAAACCAATTTGGATAGAATAAGAGAAAACAACACCTGAGCCTTTCGCCTGAACACCAGACTTGGCATCAGCTCCCTAAGGAGGGTTTAACTCTGTTCTGAGTCAGTTACCTCATCCTCTTCTGCAACATTCCAACTTCCTTCGAAAGTTGGCAAATCTAACAATGTCAGCAATAACCTCATTTTACACATGAGAAATCTGAGTCTCAGAAAAGTATCCTTCCCAAGGTTGTACAGCCAATGAAGGAAATAATATAGTGTTTGAACTCTTGTATAGATGACCTAAAGATATGGTCCTACTTTGCTCTGCCTCACTGCCTCTCAAATTAAGATGCAAAAACAAATTTCTTTAAGCAGTGGAAGACATTCAACTACGTCATAAAGACTTTTTGTGGCAAATGATGACTTCATTTCTGTCCAAATACTAAACTGGCAAGATTGAATGCCCCAACTGAAACAATAAATCTGGATTATCTCATTCCTTCCTTGTCTTGTGTTTTGGATATACAGATCAGATATAGATCCAGGCATAAACATAGATACATATGTAGTTATAGATGATATAGATATCATTATCATGCGTGTATATACAGGAGATACAGATAACAGACGTACAAAAGCACCCAATCTATTAGAGCATATTGAATTTCCTCTCTCTTAGCATTCTTCCTGTTTGAACAGAATTTAGTCATTCTTTGATATAATGGAAGAAAGCAGAAATGACTTGGAAAAGAAGAATATGTGGAAAACACATGCCCCCTTTTACAAAGAAGTAGAGTATGAGCACCAATCTCCTATCCCTCTAAACCTGAGCAACTAATGTACTAAGGTCTTTGATTCCAAGCAAAGCATTACTGCTTTGCTATGCAGATATAAGAATCCCTGTAACTGTAGAATTACTTTGCAAAGTCATTCTCTGGGACTTCAGTGCTAGTACCAGTCTCCCACAAACCTCTGCCTCCAATGTCTCTTCTTTTGATTCTCCACATCACAATGCCTTGAAATTGTTTTAATGTTCAGCTGTCATTGTGACTTATTCCTTTGTATAAATGAAAGTCAAAAGCATCTGAAAGAGAGGAGACTATAATAGTGTGTGGCCTTAAGCTGTATATATTATGTGATGAGCCTTCTAGCTGCTGTGATTTTTGTCTGGGACTTAACAGTAGGGAATGGAGACTTTTTAGACTGCAAGTGAAGCAACACCAGTTAGACCTTCATCTCTATTTTTTTTTTAACCCAAGTTCTCTTTCTGAATCCACACGTTAGTGAATGCACAACTGTGAAACCACAAACTCCCAGGCTGTTTCTCAAGGGATGACATCTCAGAGTAGGACACAAGAAGTACTCACAGAGTATTGTCCTGTGTTTTTAGTAGTAAGAAAAATTTTTGCAATAGTCATCAGGTTTCAGGTTTCTTGGCTGGCCAAGAGCCAAGATTGTCTAAAATAATCATCTTCTCATTTCCATCTACTCTTCTCTTTACTTACCTCTTGCCTGTCAAGTCCCAGACCTTTCAAACCAGCTGCAGCAAGAAAGCTCACCTAAGTGGAAGAAGACTGCATCCTTAGAGATGTGACATCACATAGGATTGGAACAATAAGTAAATAGGGTAAGTTAACAAAGATGTCATATTTTTTAAATCCAAACTTTGAATAATTACAGACAGTGATAACCTTCTGCAACTGATTAACAACAATATAAAAAATAAAATGATGTAATGAGGATTTTCACTAATCTGGATAAGATACAGAACAGAAACATAAAAATAACTTCTAGGATTGACAATGAAAGAAAAGCATTTAAATTAGAGTAGGACAAGGAGTTTCCATTTACCTACACCTGGCTAAGAATTTCATCAGAATCAAGCAAAGCCAATGTGGGTAAAATTGCAATTTTTCCAGAATCCCTCACCTGGCCTTAGTGCATCTCTGTATCAATAGGTGTTTCCAAGGGGTGAAGAGAAGTAGTCCATCTCCATATCAATGGATGATTACAAGGGGAAGCAAGGGCATATCTGGATAGGAAAGGTTGGGAGGGGTTCCTTTTTTTGCAGCCAGGTCGTGAAAGACATGGCCAAGCAGAAGTAGATGACTTCTTGTAAGCAATAAATGGATTTCTCCCACTTTATTTCTCCCTTTGACTGATTTTGGTTTCAAAGGTAATTTTCCTGGGGCTGGGAGACAGATAATTCCCCCCAGAGTTACATCCAATTATATGCAAAATCACATGTATGGTTATGGAATAACTATAGAAGTTTTTCTATTTGTTCTCAAGTTAACTTTGAATAGTTGATTCTATAATGTACTATCATTAAGAATAGTTTTGGCCCATATAAAAATCCTCCTTAGGATTAGGTCAACCATAACTTTAATCTTTTCCCCACAAGGCTGCCTCCTGGGCTCTGCTAAATCACTTCCTTCCTTCAGCAAATTTAAATTCAAATCTCCCACACACCCCAAAAGCCTCATAGCTATTAGCTCCATATCTCCTGGACAGCCTCCTTGCCTGAGACTAAAGAGGCAAATGTAAATAAACCAAACCCATAAAATCTGAATTGCCCTTGATCATATCACATCTCAATAAATGTTCTTAAGAAGGGTGGCCAGAAAGACATAATTTATTTTACAAAATTTATATGATTTTATAAAATCTTGCTGTCCAAGTGGACAGACAAAGTCACCAGTACCTCCAAGAGTTAATACTTAATAACTGTCCTACTTGGAGTGCGTCTCTGTGTTCCCAGGAGCCAGACCAACATCTGGTGTTCAGAAGATGCTCAATTAATATTTGTTGCATACATTTTAAAAATCTAACTTTACCTTTCTCATCTCAATTTTCTTAACAGAAAATTGTTGAGTAGCTGAGGTTTTATAACATGTTATTTATCAGTTAACTTCCTTTGGTTTTTTAAAAACCCTTATGCTAACTCCAAAACATAAAACAGAAGTACAGAAGGTAAGAGCAAGAGGGTGGCTGAGCACCCACCTCCTCGGCCCTTAAGGCACTTCCACAGAGCACTAGGATTCCAGCAGCGATGATCATAAACGTTCCTCTTCCCAGTTCTCACATTTCATGATTCTACGATCACAAGACAGAATTTTATCCTGAAGCCTCCGAGAAACATGCCCTGGACTTATGCAGGAAAGGCAGACTTGGACCTGGAGCACAGGAATTAAAAGGTATTCTTCAGCCTGAGAATCCACTTGTTACAGGTGGGTGGGAAGTGGGGGAGGTGAATTGTGGAATTCCTTGGTTCTTGTTTTCTTGAAGGAAACATTTGCCAAGAAACCTATTAGAGAGTTAAAGCTGCAGGAAACTTATTTAGCACACTTTAATGGCAGGAGTAGTGATCTCAGTCATGGCATCAAATATGTCATGGATTGAGTTTGTTCTCCTCTGTCCTTGTCCTGCCACAACAAATAATTGAAAGGCAGAGACACACTAGTGAAGCAGAGCATAAGTTTTATTTGAATACACTCTAAGGGAGGAGCAGGTCAGAGTCAAGATAGACAAAGGCCCCAATCCATTAGATAGAAGGCACTTTATATCACATTCTGGCTAGGAGGCACCTCTTTGACTGACAAAGCGGGGTCATTTGATTTTGAGGTCCATCTATGTAGCCAGCCCTGTCTGTGAGCACATCCTCTCCCATGATGTGTCATTTGGGCAGTTCTTAGTTCTGTTTGATTGACTCCTGTTGTGATCTGGGTTGAGACCAGTTTGGCCTGGTCCTGATAGGCAGGAAGTGATCTCCCTGCAAAGCCTTTGTTGTCTTCACATGGGACCCCCTACATGGACAGAGCTTGGGTGGTTTTATCTTTGAACCCTTATCTTCCCCTTCCCCAGCTGCTCATGTCTATCTTCCTACCTAACATTCCTAACACACTCATTCCCTCCCACCTGACACCATGGACCAATAAAACAAGAAGAGTTTCTGCCCAGCCTTAAGCCATTTGATAAACCTCACAAAGCTAAAAAGCAATCAGTTGGGTTCCTGGGGGTGTAATTGCTCACAGGTGATTTGGGGCCCACAGTATTGATAATGGTTGCAATCAAATTTCATTTCAGAGTTTTAGTATATACCCAAGGCTAATGCCAAAGAATAAAATTACCTTATTAAGAAAAGGTCAGAGAACTGTAGGCTAAAATATGCATGTAGTATGGCTGAGGGTGGAGGTAAAAAGATAGTGGAGAGAAACATAAAAGAAATTTACAGTAGGGGAAGGAATAAGCACCACTTCAGTCTGTAGACAGGGGTGTTTTCTAGAAAAGATCTATGTCATGAGACCCTAAGGTTCAACAAGATCTATACTGATTGTATCTGAACATCATTATTAATAATAGCTAACATTTATTGACCCCTTGCACTGTCCTGAGTGCCTAACTCCACTGTCATACTTAATCTGCCCGACAACCCTATGAGCTAACACACTTTTTTATACCTCCATTTATAATGAGAAAAATGAAACTCAGACTCATTAAGTGTTGGGAGCCACACAAAGACAACAAGATGGCCACAGTTCATGAGGTTCCTGCTTCACTTCTTGGAGATTAGCTACGAGCCCGCGCGCGCCAACAAGGAAGCCCGCGCGCGCCAAGAGATACTCTTCTCCCCCTCCTTCCCCATTGTCATATACCAATCAGAATGTAACTCGCTGCGCCACCCCTGCTATGCAGCCAATCCCCTGCCTACAAGTATCCTATGGCCCACTCTGCCCCTGAACACTGGTGTATATCTACCCCCGTCTTACAATAAAATTTGAAGGCTTGATCAGAATACTGTCTTGCCTTCGCTCTTCTCTCGCCCCCATTTTCTTTCAGGTCGGATCCCCCTCGTCCCCACGAATAACTAAGTCCCGCTGGACGGGACAAGTGGCGCCCAACGTGGGGCCAGAGGCGCGGATCCTTCGCAGGCGGACCCCCGAGTAAGATATCGTCTGGCCAGACCCCTTCTTGATGAAACAATAGGAGACGCCTTTCGCCGCTCACGGAGGTCGTCATCCCTGGTGAGTACCGGCCGCCTTATAAGAAAATGGGAACTAGATTAAGTAAAGAAGCGGTCTTCATAAGAGACCTAAAAAGTTCGCTTAGGGAGAGAGGAGTTCGAGTTAAAAAGAAAGACTTGGTAAAGTTTTTTATTTTTGTTGATGAAGTCTGTCCGTGGTTTATTGTTAATGGCCCCGAAATTCATCCTAAAAAATGGCAGAAAGTAGGTAGAGATTTAAATGATTATCTTATCAAAAACGGCCCTGACTCTGTTCCTGTTTCAGTATTTTCCTATTGGAGTCTTATCAGAGATATTGTTGAAAATACTGACCCTGATAAACGTCAACTCTTGTCAGTGGCAGAATATTGCCTCCGCCCCCTATCTCGGGCGGCCTCAAAATCGTCTCTTTCGAGTGATCCCCCTGCTCCAAAATCAGCTAAATCCCCCTCCCCTAGCCTGACACCATCTTTGCTCGGTGCCCTCCATGATACCCCTCCCAAATGTTGCATTTATCCGCCTCTCCCTCGAGATTCGGACTTTGTCGATACACAAAAGGTTTTTCCGGTCGTGACTAAGAGCCAAAATAGCGAACCTTTAGATCCGGGAGACGCGGCCGAACTAGAAGACGAGGCGGCCAAGTATCACAACCCAGATTGGCCCCTTGCCGCCCCGTCGCTTAACCCCCCTTCTTACACTCCCCCTGTTCGGCCTCCCAATGTTTGCGCCTCGGCCTTTTTGCCCCCGTCGGCCCCTCCGCTACCCCCTCCGGCTCCCGGTCCTGTTAGCCCCCCTACCAGCACTGAAGACCTAATAGCACAGATAGTAGAACAAAGAATAACTTGCCATCTCCAAAAATTGGTTGTCTCCCAACCAGTTCGTCCCTCATTATCTTCGCAAAGGAGCCTCTCTAAGAAACCGCTTACAGCCACAAAACCTAAAAAACTGCTCTTTCCTGTTCTTACCCGGGCCTCCGCCCGCTCTGGCCCCACCTCCACAACACGTAGCCCGGAAGAGGGCGATCTTGAAAGCGATGGTGAAGACGCCCCTGCCGCTCAGGAATTAGAAAGTGAGGGGGAAGAGCAGGCTGAGCCAGAGCCGGCCGAGCCTGCCGATGGCCCTAGAGAATTTCACAAAATCCATTTCAAAAGCTTAAAAGAGCTGAACGCAGCCGTTAAAGCTTATGGCCCCAATGCCCCTTTTACCCTTTCTGTTCTTGATTCGCTGTCTCGAGGAGGACATTTACTCCCAGGTGAATGGCTGCGTATAGTCCAGGCTGTGCTTACCCGTGGTCAGTTTTTAACTTGGAAGGCAGATTTTGCTGACCGCTGTCAGACCATCGCTGCTGCCAATGTAAAAGACCCTCATTCCCCAACAGCGTCCTGGACGTTTGATAAGCTTACGGGACAGGGCAGATATATCTCTGAAACCAGGCAGCAGCGCCTTCCCCTTGGTCTTTTATCTCAAGTGAAAGATGCCGCTTTGGGCGCTTGGATATCACTCCCTGCTTCCGGGACTGCTAACACTCCTCTAACTAAGATCACTCAAAGCTCGCAAGAAGACTATAGCGAATTTGTTAGCAGACTGTTAGAGGCCGCCGAAAGGACCCTTGGTTCCGCGGCTGCCAATGATAAGATTGTAAAACAGCTAGCCTATGAAAACGCCAATTCGGCATGTCGAGCCGTCCTCCGCGGTAAGACTCGAGACAAAACTCTTGATGAAATGCTGAGAATGTGTAGAGATGTCGATCCTTTTACATCCAAAGTCCAAGCCCTTTTAGCTGTAGGTGCCGCTGTTCAGACTCCCCCGGCTTCTTATCCTCTTTCCTTCCCCAGGGGCGCACCGCCTATGCGTAACTGCTTTAAATGTGGACAGCCAGGCCATTTCGCTCGCCAATGCCCTACCATAGCTCCTCCTCCTAGAGTTGGGTCAGTCCCCGGTATTTGCCCTCGCTGCCATAAGGGGCGGCACTGGGCCAAAGAGTGCCGTAACAATCCAACAAATCCTTTTTACAGTACCACAAATCCTTTCACCCCCCCTTTTCAGGGAAACGGGCTGAGGGGCCAGCCCCGGGCCCCCCAGCCAATTCCATTTCAGCCGGCCTCGGGGAACAGCCTAGCTGTAGCACTCCCGCCCTCTATCGGGCCACACCCGGGAGTGCAGGACTTGACCTCTGTGCCTCCTCCTCAACAATATTAACGCCTGAAGAGGGAGTTACAATTATTTCCACAGGAATTTATGGCCCACCTCCCAAAGATACTTATTTTCTAATTTTAGGGCGAGCTTCCACCACAATAAACGGCCTTATTGTCCACCCTTCCTTAGTTGACAATGACTATACTGGAGAAATAAAAATTCTTGCTAGTGCTCCCCGGTGCCCTGTCAGCATTATGAAAGGTCAGCGCCTTGCGCAGGCACTCCCCCTCCCTTTAAGTACATCTCACCCTGCTATTCATAAGAAGCGAGGCTCCTCTACCCCAGGTTCTTCAGACTTATATTGGATCCAAGCTATTACTAAAGAACGCCCCACTCTTAAGCTTAAGATCCAAGGAAAAGTATTTGAAGGAATTTTAGATTTGGGGGCCGACTCTACGGTCATATCTCAGGCTTCATGGCCCTCCAGCTGGCCCTTACACGCTTCCTTGACCCATCTACAAGGAATTGGGCAGTCAAGAAACACCTTACAGAGCTCACAGTTACTAAACTGGGAAGATGAAGAAGGAAATACCGGATTCATTCAACCCTTCGTAGTTCCTGGGTTGCCAGTAAATCTTTGGGGAAGAGATATCCTTTCTCAAATGAAAGTCATCATGTGTAGCCCTAATGAAGTTGTAACACAGCAGATGCTCTCACAGGGTTACCTCCCTGGTCAGGGGTTGGGCAAACTAAAACAGGGAGATCCCAACCCGATACTGGCCACGCCTAAGATAGACCGCTCAGGTTTAGGGTTTGAAAAACATTTTTCGTAAGGGCCGTTGCTCCTCCTGCACTCCAGGCAGACAAGATTACTTGGAAAAGTGATGTTCCTGTCTGGATCGATCAATGGCCCCTTACCACTACAAAACTAAATGCAGCCATAGAGTTAGTGCAGGAACAGCTGGCTGCTGGACATATTGAACCTTCTACATCCCCTTGGAACACCCCAATCTTTGTAATCCAAAAGAAATCAGGCAAGTGGAGGCTCCTACAAGACCTCAGGGCGGTTAATAAGACCATGGTCCCTATGGGTGCATTACAACCGGGAATTCCCTCTCCAATAGCCATTCCTAAAGGGTATGTCAAATTAGTAATTGATCTAAAAGATTGCTTTTTCTCCATACCTTTGCATCCTGATGATTGCAAACGTTTTGCCTTTAGTATACCCATTACCAATTGTGTAGGGCCTTCTCCCCGGTTTCAGTGGAGAGTTCTCCCACAAGGAATGGCCAACAGCCCTACTCTTTGCCAAAAGTTTGTAGCCCAGACTATAGACCCCTTTAGGTTGCTCTTCCCCACTTTGTATATTATCCATTATATGGACGATATTCTTCTTGCCGGTCCTGACCAGCAACAGCTCTATGCGGCCAGTCAACAGCTAGTCACTGCCCTCCGAGATCGAGGACTACAAATTTCCCCAGAAAAGGTCCAGGTCCACCCCCCCCAACTATTTTTAGGCTTTGAATTATTTTCTAATAAAATCCTCACTCAAAAAATTCAGTTAAAGAGAAGCTCCTTAAACACTCTTAATGATTTTCAGCGTCTGCTAGGAGACATCAACTGGCTCAGGCCTTATTTAAAGCTGACCACCGGAGAGTTAAAGCCTTTGTTTGATGTCCTACGTGGAGACCCTGATCCTTCCTCCCCCCGCTCGCTTTCATCAGAAGCACAAAGGGCATTAACCATTGTAGAGCGGGCTATTTCTGAACAGACCATTAGCTACTTCTCTCCACATCTAAGTTTGTGGCTGCTCATTTTCCCTACCCCCTTCTCCCCTACAGGAGTCCTTTGGCAGAACCATCCACTATTTTGGGTTCATTTGCCAGCCTCCCCCCCTAGAGTCTTAGCTACCTATCCTCAATTAGTTGCTGCCCTCTTACGTTTAGGCCGAGAGGCAGCTCTCAAGTTGTTTGGGAGAGACCCTGAAGTTATAACCCTCCCATACAATACATCTCAATTACAATGGCTTATTCAACATGATGATGATTGGGCAATTAGCTGCACCTCCTTCCAGGGGACAATAGACAATCATTACCCTGCAGACAGATTAGTCCAGTTCCTTCAAAAGACCCCGGTTGTCTTTCCCAAAAGGACTAAAACCACGCCAATTGCTGAGGCTGTAATGGTGTTCTCTGATGGGTCCTCCTCCGGTATAGCCGCTTTCAGTATTAATGGGCAAGTTACTCGAATACAGACAGACCTCTCTTCTGCACAACTTGTTGAACTAACTGCAATAATCAAGGTTTTTGAGCTTTTAATAGATGCTCCCTTTAACCTTTACACTGATAGTGCCTATGTAGCAACCTCTGTTCCCCTATTAGAGACAGTGCCTTACATACGTCCCTCTACAAATGCTTCCCCCCTATTCGCAAAATTGCAAAAATTAATTTTAAGCCGCGATGCCCCTTTTTTCATCGGGCACATACGCGCTCACACTGGCCTTCCAGGGCCGCTTGCCAAAGGCAATGACAGGGTTGATCTGGCGACTCAATTAGTAGCCTCTGTCACGCCAGACTCACCCTTGGCTGCAGCCCAACGGGCTCATGAACTACATCATCTCAATGCTCACACTCTTAGACTCAAATTTTCAATCACCCGAGAACAGGCCCGCCAAATAGTTCGACAATGTCAAGGATGTCTAACTCTCCTCCCAGAGCCTCATAACGGAATCAACCCCCGGGGGTTAGTTCCAGGAGAGATATGGCAAATGGATGTCACTCATTACCCTCCCTTTGGTAAATTAAAATATATCCATGTGTCTATTGACACATGTAGTGGTTTCCTATGTGCATCCTTGCAGACGGGAGAGGCAACTAAAAATGTTATTACCCATGTTCTCTCATGCCTGGCATATCTACCACAACCTAAAATCTTAAAAACTGACAATGGGCCTGGATACGCCAGCTCTAGCTTTAAACAGTTCTGTGCGCAGTTAGATATTAAGCACGTAACAGGAATTCCCTATAATCCCCAAGGCCAAGGCATTGTTGAAAGAGCCCACTTAACCCTTAAAAACATGTTATTCAAACTTCAGTCGGGGGGAGAAGTACTCTATCCGAGAACAGGTAATGCAAAGACACTCCTAAATCATGCACTGTTTGTTCTCAATTTCCTTACTTATGACTCCGCGGGTAAAACCGCTGCTGATCGCCTTTGGCATCCCTCCACGGCAGATAATTATGCACAGGCTATGTGGAGAGATCCGATGACCAACACATGGCACGGGCCTGACCCTGTGCTCATATGGGGGAAAGGACATGCTTGTATATATGATGCTAAGGCACAAAATGCCCGATGGCTCCCAGATAGGCTCATTAAACTCCTAGACACAAATAGAGGCAAAAACAATAATAATTCCAGTCCAGGGCATATTAACCCCTGAGAAGCCTTCCCTTTCTGTTTATTTTCAGGAGGCAAAAATGAAGATATGTACACTATTGACCCTCGTCATGACCTTTCGCCCCGTTTGGACCCATCAGATTTCCAATTTCACCTGGACAGTCACCAATGAAGCAGGAGACGTCGTTTTCAGCTCTTCCACCTTAGCAAGTACCCCCCCATGGCCTGTTCTTGCCCCTGATCTCTGTGACTTGGCCGCTGGAGCTTCTGCGGCCTGGGGGACCCCAGACATTTACTTTCCTTTTTCCACCTCCCCTGAGACCTACCCTGAGGGACAATCTACCACCTCTCCTGGGTGTAACAACACCCCTAGGAGAACCTACCTCAGAGAAACAGAATTTTATGTCTGCCCGGGAGCTCATAGAGATCGAGCCCTTAACTATAAATGTGGATATAGAGACTCCTATTTCTGTGACTCCTGGGGGTGTGAGACTACGGGAGATGCTAGTTGGAAGCCTAGCTCCACCTGGGATTATATAACTGTAAGTAGAGCTTGGAATCCCAAGCCTAACTCAACTGTTACCCCAGAATGTCAAAGCACCCAATCCACAAGGGGGCGATGTACACCGCTCTCCATTACCTTTACTGACAAGGGAAAAAGGGCCCCTATTGATGGATGGCTCAGGGGACATGAATGGGGGCTAAGGCTTTATGTTTCAGGAAAGGACCCTGGGCTCACTTTTAAAATCAAATTAATTCGATCCATTCCAAACGCCAACAAGCACGTTGTCCTTGGCCCTATTGCCCCTAAGGCAAGAGACCCAAGACCTTCTAACCCTTCTCCCCTGTCTACTAGTACTGTTTTCCAGGCCTTGCTCCCCCCGGTTTTACCCTCCACAGGCGAAATCCTTAAAGGCCTAGCTAATGTGACTGCAAAATCCCTTAACTCCACTGGATATAGCGAGTGCTGGTTATGTTTCTCCCCCGTTCCCCCGTTTTACGAAGGGATAGCAGTTTTAGTAAACACCTCAGCAGACCTCATACTTACCAATGACTCCAGCAAGACTCGCTGGTCAGACCCCTCCCGTTTTTCAGAGACCTCTCCGGGTCTCACATTGACGCAGCTTTCGGGAATAGGCCTCTGTATACATAGCCCCCTCTTGCGTCTACCCCCTCAGCTAGTACCCATTTGTAACAGCTCCTTCTCACCCCCGCTGTCCTATGAATTCCTTGTCGCGCCCAACGGTACTTATTTTGCTTGTTCCTTTGGCATAACGCCCTCCGTTAACCCGCGCTTATTAATATCTAACAACGAATATTGTGTTTTAGTCATGCTCATGCCCAAGATTTCCATACATCCCACCGAAGACCTCCTTCCATATTACTCGGGCTCTACTCGCACTAAGCGTGAGCCAGTAACCGCCATTACCTTATCTGTATTATTAGGATTAGGAGCAGCTGGGGCTGGAACAGGCATTGCCTCCATAATTACTTCTAAACAACAATATTATGCTCTTAGTCAGGCTATTGATAAAGACATACAAAATCTGCAAGAGGGTTTAGACAGCCTGAAAGAATCTGTTGTCTCTCTCTCTGAGGTAGTGCTCCAAAATCGCCGAGGGTTAGACCTCCTTTTCCTGAAAGAAGGAGGCCTCTGCGCTGCTCTTAAAGAAGAATGTTGCTTCTATAAAGACAAAACAGGGTTAGTGCAAGATAGCATAGATAAAGTTAAGAAAAACCTAGAAGCCAGGCAAAAACAAAGAGAAAAGGATGAGGCCTGGTATAAAAACTGGACCTCTGCCACCCCTTGGTTAACTACTCTGATCCCCACCATCCTTGGACCCTTGGCAGGATTCTTCCTTTTAGTGTCTCTTGGCCCTTGGGCCTTAAGAAAACTGACAGTTTTTATTCGAGAGCAAGTTGACCAGCTCGTCAAGCCAGCAGTTGCTGTTCATTATCACAGACTTACAGCCTGTGATGAAGAGTCTTACACCGAGCCAACCAATGCTCCCGGTCTCCGGTTTTCAACTTTACAGGCGCCTCAACCATGGTACCATCGATTCTGGCACCGTACTTAATGTGGCCCATATGCTGGTCAGCCAGAGCCAGACATACCCCTAACTATGAGGGTATGGGCATCGAGATGAGTGCGAGACAAAGTACCGCAAGGGAGGGTTCTTCCTAGAACCTCTCTGGTCCTCCCTGAGAATACGCCTGGCTTGCATAGAGGTTGGTATCCATATGTACATAAAGCCTTGATATATTAAGGTCAATTTGGCTTTCAGCTCTGCCTCTCCTCCCTAAAAGATACCGAGAGCATTTGCAGAATGTTACCCTGCTGGAGGAGCCAGGCCTCTATTCCCTCACTCGATTAAGGCCCACCTTTCTAAAATAAATAGAAAGAGAGGAGATGTTGGGAGCCACACAAAGACAACAAGATGGCCACAGTTCATGAGGTTCCTGCTTCACTTCTTGGAGATTAGCTACGAGCCCGCGCGCGCCAACAAGGAAGCCCGCGCGCGCCAAGAGATACTCTTCTCCCCCTCCTTCCCCATTGTCATATACCAATCAGAATGTAACTCGCTGCGCCACCCCTGCTATGCAGCCAATCCCCTGCCTACAAGTATCCTATGGCCCACTCTGCCCCTGAACACTGGTGTATATCTACCCCCGTCTTACAATAAAATTTGAAGGCTTGATCAGAATACTGTCTTGCCTTCGCTCTTCTCTCGCCCCCATTTTCTTTCAGGTCGGATCCCCCTCGTCCCCACGAATAACTAAGTCCCGCTGGACGGGACAATTAAGAAATAAGCTCAAGGTCACACAGCTAATAAATAAGAAAACCAGGATTCAAATCTGAGTCTACCTATGTGTGAGAGCTCTTTCACATAACCTCTCCACTCTGGACCTCTTTGGAATCTAATCTGGGTAACAAAGATGTCCTGAGATCGGGTAAATCCTCTCATTGCCCACCCATTCCCCATCAGTCCTGCCATTTCCTGACTCTGATCTTCTGCCAGAGACGGGTACATTTCTCAAAAGGCTAGAAAGTCAATTCATGTCAGTTTCCTACCTGCTAAGAGTTGTCAAGCAGATAACAATAAAATATATAGCCACCCAGAATTCATCAATTCATGAGGATTAAAATGCTCCAAATGCCAATTAGACACTCAGCCAGAAGTTAAAAATACCAACCAAGCATAAAGGCAGCAGGACCAGGTTAGGCAATGTGGGCCCACCTCTTTATTCTGCATAGAGCTGGGTAGGTTGGGAAAATCACCTAAATGTTTTAAAACTCAGTCTTCTTATCTCAACAGAGGGACAATACTACCAGCCTGCATACATTAAGGTGGCCAAATGAGATGAAGTGAGCCTGTTTTTAAGGTGTAGTGTACATAAATGAACAAGACTGCCATTCTTAAAGTCTTTGGTGTATTGACAGCAAGCATTCAGCTCTGAAAATAGTTTGCTTAGTTCAAACCTCAGCTTTGTTACTTTATTGCTCTGTGACTATGGACAAGTTTATTTAACCTCCCTGTACCTTGGTCTTCTGATCTATAAAATAGGTATTATAGTAGCAGTACCACATAGGGTTATTGCAAAGATTAAATGCAGTAATAAAAAAATTAGTACTAAAATATTGATAACTTACAGAGTGCTATAGTGAAAATGGAAGTTACCATGGCCAGAATTTTCACGTGACCCTAAACTCCTTGATGATGTAATTGGCCTACTACTAGGCTACTGTTTCCACACCCATTGGCAATGAGCCCTTATTGTAACTGCTACTAAATGAAGAGCTCTGCCCAGGGCTCTGCCTGGAGGCAGAGACTGAGACAGACTGAATGCTGCAGAGGCAGATGTGATTCCAGCACTTGACCTGCCATCCTGAGTCTAAAGCTTGGTATAAAGCCTTTACCCTTCATGCTCCAATGTTGTTATTTGGTCTCAGCGAACCCAAAGTAGACTTACCCAAGAGCCATCCTCAGGCGCAACAAGTGTGTATCATGTGTTAGGCATTATATTAACTTTTAAACACCCTATTTCAATATATAATCTAGATTTGTATTATTTTTAACATTATTATTACTTATTCTCAAGGATTTCTGTCTTAGGAATCAATCATATCAAAAGCCATTCAAGCAAACTTAACTCAAGACAAATACTTTCTGATATATTCTGAGCCCTGGAACTAAACCAACACTGACTACAGAAGTACCCTAAAACTTTCAAGGTTGTAAACCAATAAATACTGAAGGCAGTTTAAATCATGTATTCTCTCTCTCTTCTGCCCAGAAAGAGTCCAAATTGATAGAGTCATATTTGGTCAAATAGGCAGTTACTCTTCAGCTGTGTAAAATTGGTTAAAAGAAAACACCACCTAACCATGATTTTCCTTTCTACCAGTTTTTTCTTGTTGTTGTTGTTGTTATCATTAATCTACAATTACATGAAGAACATTATGTTTAGGCTCCCCTAACCAAGTCCCCCCAACAAACCCCATTACAGTCACTGTCCATCAGCGTAGCAAGATGCTGTAGAATCACTACTTGTCTTCTCTGTGTTGTACAGCCCTCCCCATGCTCCCCCTCGAACATTATACATGACAATCGTAATGCCCCCTTTCTTTTTCCCCACCCTTCTCCCTCCCTTCCCAACCATCCTCCCCAGTCCCTTTCCCTTTCGTAATTGTTAGTCCATTCTTGGGTTCTGTGATTCTGCCACTGTTTTGTTCCTTCAGTTTTTCTTTGTTCTTATACTACACATATGAGTGAAATCATTTGGTACTTGTCTTTCCCATTTGGCTTATTTCACTGAGCATAATACCCTCGAGCTCCATCCATGTTGTTGCAAATGATAGGATTTGTTTTCTTCTTATGGCTGCATAATATTCCATTGTGTATATGTACCACATCTTCTTTATCCATTCATCTACTGATGGACACTTAGGTTGCTTCCATTTCTTACCTATTGTAAATGGTGTTGTAATAAACATAGGGATGCATCTGCCTTTTTCAAACTGGACTGCTGCATTCTTAGGGTAAATTCCTAGAAGTGGAATTCCTGGGTCAAATTGTACTTCTATTTTGAGCTTTTTGAGGAACCTCCATACTGCTTTCCACAATGGTTGATCTAATTTACATTCCCACCTGCAGTGCAGGAGGGTTCCCCTTTCTCCACAACCTTGCCAACACTTGTTGTTGTTTGTCTTTTGGATGGTGGTGATCCTTACTGGTGTGAGATGATATGTCACTGTGGTTTTAATTTGCATTTCTCTGATGACTAGCAATGTGGAGCATCTTTTCATTGTGTCTGTTGGGCATCTGAATTTCTTCTTTGGAGAAATGTCTGGTCAGGTCCTCTGCCCATTTTTTAATTGGATTGTTTACTTTTTGTTTGTTGAGGTGCTTGAGCTCTTTATGTATTTTGGATGTCAACCCTTTATCGGATCTGTCATTTATGAATATATTCTCCCATACTGTAGGGTACATTTTTGTTCTATTGATGGTGTCCTTTGCTGTACAGAAGCTTTTCAGCTTGATATAGTGCCACTTGTTCATTTTTGCTTTTGTTTTCCTTGCCCAGGGAGATATGTCCATGAAGAAGTCGCTCATGTTTATGTCCAGGAGATTTTTGCCTATGTTGTTTTCTAAGACTTTTATGGTTTCATGACTTACATTCAGGTCTTTGATCCATTTTGAATTTACTTTTGTGTATGGGGTTAGACAGTGATACAGTTTCATTCTCTTACATGTAGCTTTCCAGTTTTGCCAGCACCATCTGTTGAAGAGACTGTCATTTCCCCATTGTAAGTCCATGACTCCTTTATCGTATATTAATTGACCATATATGTTTAGGTTAATGTCTGGAGTCTCTATTCTGTTCCCCCAGTCTGTGGCTCTGTTCTTGTGCCCATACCAAATTGTGTTAATTACTGTGGCTTTGTAGTAGAGCTTGAAGTTGGGGACCAAGATCCCCCCCTCCACTTTATTCTTCCTTCTCAGGATTGCTTTGGCTATTCGGGGTCTTAGGTGTTTCCATATGAATTTTGAACTATTTGTTCAGTTCATTGAAGAATGCTGTTGGTAATTTGATAGGGATTGCATCGAATCTGTATATTGCTTTGGGTAGGATGTCCATTTTGGTGATATTAATTCTTCCTAGTCAAGAGCATGGGATGAGTTTCCATTGGGTAGTGTCCTCTTCAACTTCTCTTAAGAGTGTCTTATAGTTTTCAGGGTATAGGTCTTTCACTTCCTTGGTTAGGTTTATTCCTAGGTATTTTATTCTTTTTGATGTAATTGTGAATGGAATTGCTTTCCTAATTTCTCTTTCTATTAATTCATTGTTAGTGTATAGGAAAGCCACACATTTCTGTGTGTTAATTTTGTATCCTGCAACTTTGCTGAATTCTGATATTAGTTCTAGTAGTTTTCCAGTGGAGTCTTTAGGATTTTTTATGCACAATATCATGTCATCTGCAAATAGTGACAGTTTAACTTCTTCTTCACCAGTCTGGATTCCGTGTATTTCTTTGTTTTGTCTAATTGCTTGGCTAGGACCTCCAGTACTATGTTTAATAACAGTGGGAGAGTGGGCATCCCTGTCTTGTTCCCGATCTCAGAGGAAAAGCTTTCAGCTTCTCGCTGTTCAGTATGATGTTGGCTGTGGGTTTATCATACATGGCCTTTATTATGTTGAGGTACTTGCCCTCTATGCCCATTTTGTTAAGAGTTTTTATCATGAATGGATGTTGAATTTTGTCAAATAATTTTTCAGCATCTGTGGAGATGATCATGTGGTTTTTGTCCTCCTTTTTACTTCTGTGGTGGAAGATGTTGATGGGTTTTCGAAAGTTGCACCATCCTTGCAGCCCTGGGATGAATCCCACTTGGTCATGGTGTATGATCCTCTTGATGTATTTTTGAATTCGGTTTGCTAATATTTTGTTGAGTATTTTTACATTTATATTCATCATTGATATTGGTCTGTAGTTTTCTTTTTTGGTGGGATCTTTGCCTGGTTTTGGTATTAGGGTGATGTTGGCTTCATAGAATGACTTTGGGAGTATTCCCTCCTCTTCTATTTTTTTGGAAAACTTTAAGGAGAATGGGTATTTTGTCTTCTCTGTATGTCTGATAAAATTCCAAGGTAAATCCATCTGGCCTGGAATTTTGTTCTTGGGTAGTTTTTTGATTACCGATTCAATTTCTTTGCTGGTAATTGGTTTCTTTAGATTTTGTGTCTCTTCCTTGGTCCATCTTGGAAGGTTGTATTTTTCTAGGAAGTTGTCCATTTCTTCTAGGTTTTCCAGCTTGTTAGCATATGTTTTCATAGTATTCTCCAATAATTCTTGCTATTTCTGTGGGGTCTGTCGTGATTTTTCCTTTCTTGTTTCTGATTCTGTTGATGTGTGTTGATTCTCTTTTTCTCTTAATAAGTCTGGCTAGAGGCTTATCTATTTTGTTTATTTTCTCAAAGAACCAGCTCTTGGTTTCATTGATTTTCTCTATTGCTTTATTCTTCTCAATTTTATTTATTTCCTCTCTGATCTTTATTATGTCCTTCCTTCTGCTGACTTTAGGCCTCATTTGTTCTTCTTTTTCCAATTTCAATAATTGTGACTTTAGACTATTCATTTGGGATTGTTCTTCCTTATTTAAGTATGCCTGGATTGCTATATACTTTCCACTTAAGACACCTTTCGCTGCATCCCACAGAAGTTGGGGCTTTGTGTTGTTGTTGTCATTTGTTTCCATATATTGCTTTATCTCTATTTTAATTTGTTCATTGATCCACTGATTATTTAGGAGCCTGTTGTTAAGCCTCCAGGTGTTTGTGAGCCTTTTTACTTTCTTTGTACAATTTATTTCTAGTTTTATACCTTTGTGGTCTGAAAAGTTGGTTGGTAGGATTTCAATCTTTTGGAATTTACTGAGGCTCTTTTTGTGGGCTAGTATGTGGTCTATTCTGGAGAATGTTCCATGTGCACTTGAGAAGAATGTGTATGCTATTGCTTTTGGATGTAGAGTTCTATAGGTGTCTATTAGGTCCATCTGTTCTAGTGTGTTGTTCAGTGCCTCTGTGTCCTTGCTTATTTTCTGTCTGGTGGATCTGTCCTGTGGAATGAGTGGTGTGTTGAAGTCTCCCAAAATGAATGCATTGCATTCTATTTCCTCATTTAATTCTGGTAGTATTCATTTCACATATGCTGGTGCTCCTGTGTTGGGTGCATATATATTTATAATGGTTATATCCTCCTGTTGGACTGAGCCCTTTATCATTATGTAATGTCCTTCTTTATCTCTTGTTACTTTCTTTGTTTTGAAGTCTATTTTGTCTGATCCTAGTACTGCAACACCTGCTTTTTTCTCCTTGTTGTTTGCATGAAATGTCTTTTTCCATCCCTTGACTTTTAGTCTGTGTATGTCTTTGGGTTTGAGGTGAGCCTCTTGTAAGCAGCATATAGATGGGTCTTGCTTTTTTATCCATTCTTTTACTCTGTGTCTTTTGATTGTTGCATTGAGTCTACTTACATTTAGGGTGATTATTGAAAGATATGTACTTATTGCCATTGCAGGCTTTAGATTTGTGGTTAGGAAAGATTCAAGGTTAGCTTCTTTAGTATCTTACTGTCTAACTTAACTCACATATTGAGCTAGTATAAACACTGTCTGATGATTCTTTATTTCTCTCCCTTCTTATTCCTTCTCCTCCATTCTTTATATGTTAGGTGATTTATTCTATGTGTTTCCTTTGACTGCTTTTGTGGGTAGTTGATTTTGTTTTTTGCCTTTAGTTAGTATTTGGTTGGTCTGCTTTCTTTGCTGTGATTCTATTTTCTCTGGTGACATCCATTTAGCCTTAGGAGTGCTCCCATCTAGAGCAGTCCCTCTAAAATAGCCTGTAGAGGTGGTTTGTGGGAAGCAAATTCCCTCAACTTTTGCTTGTCTGGGAATTGTTTAATCCCTCCTTCATATTTAAATGATAATTGTGCTGGATATAGTATTCTTGGTTCAAGGCCCATCTGTTTCATTGCATTAAATATATCATGCCATTCTCTTCTGGCCTGTGAGGTTTCTGTTGAGAAGTCTGATGATGACCTGATGGGTTTCCCTTTGTAGGTAACCTTTTTCCTCTCTCTGGCTGCCTTTAAAACTCTGTCTTTGTCATTGATCTTTGCCATTTTAATTATTATGTGTCTTGGTGTTGTCCTCCTTGGGTCCATTCTGTTAGGAGTTCTGTGTACTTCCTGTGGCTATTTCCTCCCCCAGTTTGGGGAAGTGTTCATCAATTATTTCTTCAAATACACTTTCTATCCCTTTTTCTCTCTCTTCTTCTTCTGGTACCCCTATAATGTGGATATTGTTCCTTTTGGATTGGTCACACAGTTCTCTTAATACTGTTTCATTCCTGGAGATCCTTTTATCTCTCTCTGTGTCAGCTTCTATGCATTCCTGTTCTCTGGTTTCTATTCCATCAATGGCCTCTTGCATCTCATCCATTCTGCTTTTAAATCCTTCCAGAGGTTGTTTTATTTCTGTAATCTCCCTCTCTACGTTGTCTGTTACCTCTTGTATATTTCTCTGCAGCTCCATCAGCATGGTTATGACCTTTATTTTGAATTCTTTTTTGGGGAGATTGGTTAGGTCTATCTCTCCAAGCTCCTTCTCAGAGGTTGTCTCTGTGATTTTGGTCTGGATCAAATTCTTCTGCCCTTTCATGGTGATAGAGGTAGTTGTGAGGAGCTGGCATGTGTGTCGGCTGGGAGAACGTCCCTTCTTGCTAGTTGTGGCCTTCCTCTCCTGGGAGAACGGCGACTCCTAGGGGCTTGTGCTGTGCAGCTGCATACAGACGGGGTCTCTGATTCTTGCCTGGCCTCTGTGGAGTAAGATCCATGGTTGCTGTGGGCGTGGGTGCTCTCAAGCTGCTGCTCCACTATGGCAGAGCTGCAACAGAGAGGGGAGGGAACAGGTGGGAGGCTGTTTATCGCTGTGAGGGGCCTTAGAGCTTCACTGCTGCCCACGGGGTTAGGGCACCCAGAGTTCCCTGGGATTCCTAGCTGCTGGCCTGAGTGTCCTGGGACACTTCCGTCCAGCTGTGGGGGTCCCATCCCTTTAAGACTTTCAAAAAGCACTCATTTTTCTTGTATCCCAGAAGCCCCGGCTGCAGGGACCCACTCACAGGTTTTACTGTTCTGTTTCCCTAGTATCCAGCACACCACGCACTGTGTCTGCGCTCCTGGTGCGGATGGCTAGGGCTGGGTGTTCAGCAGTCCTGGGCTCCCTCTCCCTCCCCAGTCCAACTCCTCTCCTCCCACCAGGAGCTGGGGTGAGGGGCGCTTTGTCCTGCCAGGCCGCAGCTTGTATCTTACCCCCTTCATGAGGCACTGGGTTCTCACATGTGTAGATGTAGCCTGGCTGTTGTCCTGTATCTTCTGGTCTCTCTTTTAGGGCTAGTTGTATTTGTTGAATTTTCAAAAATATATATGGTTTTGGGAGGAGATTTCCACTGCTCTACTCATGGACCATCTTGGCTCCTCCTCCCTTTCTACCAGTTTTGAAATACAGACCCTGCTGCTGACATTCACCAGCTGGAGAAAAGTCTGGAGCAGGTGCATGTGATAAATGAAGACAGATCTATGTCGGTATCTGGACTGAGGTCCACATAAGATGTTAGGAAATTGTAATGTTATGATGCATAAAACTGGAAGGTACTTATAAGGAGTAGATTTTAAGAATGTGATGTCTTAGGAGAGAATGATGCACATAGTGGCAAGTAGTGTGATGAGATTCATGGGTTGAACCCAACAATAAAAAAGGAATACATACTCAGTTTTCCGATTAAAACAACAGTCTGAACTCAAGAAATAGTTTCTATTCACTCCTAAAACATATTGAGACAGTGAAGAGATATTTAAAAGACATAACAAACAAAGACAAATAATGTAGAAGAAGAGACAAGACTATAACAATTTTACAATTCTAGCAGCTGGAAAATAGATAAGAGATAACTGTTTAGCAGAATGAGGGGAAGGACTTAGCAAACAGTAAGAAAAGACAAGATGCAAGTCATTCTATACCTTAGTATCCTACAAAAGCCTCAGCAATCAACAAGCACTAGGTATCTTTGGTAATAGAGTGAAAATAAGATTTTTAAAAAAGATTTTGTTAAAAGTATTTAAATAGCAATTAAACCCAAGATTTCCTTTCTTATCCCAATATAGATGAGATTAATTGCCTTAAAAAACTAAAACATGGGGGTGTCAGGATTCAAAGCACTCAGGAATGATTACCCATACTGAAGTAGGGCCATGAGGAGTAAAGGCAACTATACTAAATATTGAGACCTCAGACTTTTTCCTGCATCTGCCTCTTCTACAAGGCTGGGAACCAGCCATATCCCCACTAAACAAAAAGCTAAAATCCCCATTTCTTAGGAATCAGACCAGCCCAGAAGAAAACAACTAAAGATAGGGACATAAGAGATTCACCAAGGAAATATGCAAGACAGACAGACTTCTATTGAAATTCAGAGATGACAAGCTTCATTTATACAGTTTCCAATCAGCTTCTGAGTGAGTATCCCACTCTTAAACATAAGCAGATAGCCAATGACCACCAGCCATTAATGGCATGTCTCTAAAATAACTGAAAGAAACCACAACAAACAAAAAGAAAGAAAAAACACTTGGAAGAAAATAAATAATGGGGAGAAAAACTAAAACTACTTGACAAAAATCTAGCACTTATATCATGAGTTTATAAGAGCAGATATTGCACTGATAAAATAAGAAAAGGAAAATATAAAAGCAAGAACAATTAAAGAATGAAAAAATGGTCTTTGAAAATAAAAATACTGCAGCAGAAATGAAAAAAAGCAATAGACTAATGGAAATCTTTTAAAAAGGGAGCAGGAGAACAAGGAAATGGAAAATAGGAGAAAAAAGATTTTAAAAACTAGAGGACCCATCCAGTAGGTTCAGTGTCAGAATAACAGATATTCCAGGAAGAAAGAGAAGAGAGAGAAAGAGAGAAAGTGGTGAGAGGTCATCAAAGGAATCATTGAAAAAATTTCCCAGAACTAAAGGAAATCATGTACAGAATAAATGGGCAGACCATCAAATGATCTACATAGTAAATGAAAAGAGACCCATTCCAAGACATATCATCAAGTTTGAGAACACTGAGAATAAAGAAAACATCTTAAGAGCTTCCAGAGAGGGAAAAGAATACATTAATGCAAACATTTTAAAATTAGAATGTCACTGGACTTCTCAGTGATAACACTGGAAGCCAAAAAATAATTGAAGTAGTGCTAAAAATTCTGAGGGAACTATCATTTCCAACCTAGAATTGCATATCTAGCCAAACTATAAATTAGTGTGAAGATATTATGAAGATAATTCTACATACACAATGTCTCAAAAATTTGCTTCCCATGCTTCATTCCTCAGAAAAAGGCCATACTTCACCAAAATGAGAGAGTAAACCAAGAAAAAATGAGTATGTGGAATTAATGAGAGCAAAGTAATAACTAGCTAATAGTTAAGGAAGACTTTCTCAATACAACAGCTGGGGAGCAGATTGGTTAGAAGGTTTTGGGAAAATTATTCAAGAAATAAGACTAAAACTAATTCTTAATGGACTTGACCATATTGAAAGAAAATTTACTCAATGCAGGAAGAGTGTAGGGATGAGTTAACTATAGTCACAGAAAAATAGCCAACCATAAAACAACATGAATTCAAATGATAATTACTAAGTCCAAGAAAACAAAATGTTCAGTTTGAAAGGCAAAGAAATCATGGATACTATATGGCTCAGTTGTGAACAGAATTTACGTATTCATAACAGTGTAAATACTGAATAGGGACCCAAGTACAATTCTAAGGGTAGCTACTAGGGAGGGTGCACAGAGAAGAGGTGTTGTGCATGTGCATGTGGAGTGGCAGTCATCAATGGGAACTAGATCCTCACCTTCCATTGTGGGGAATCAGTAGATTATACTTCAAAGTTGAATATCAAGCAATTGCAATAAAATCATGTTATTTAAAGATATGAAGGGAAATGTCAAAACACTCATCTGAGAGTTGAAATTGATTGTCTCTGCAGAAAAGACACAAGAAGGGTTGAAGGTATTGTTTTTGTAACAAGAATTGTGAGACTATTTGTCTCTCTAAATCATGCGCAAGTATAATTTTGATTAAAAGAAGAAAAACAAGTAGAGATAAAAACCAAAGGAGGCAAAAGAAACCAAGAAGGGCACTTTGCCTGCCCGTGTACCAAATAAAGAAAGCACAAACCTAGAAAAGTGTTGGTTCAAGTCACAAAGTCAAGAAAACACTAGGGCAGATCTGGGTATTAGATGACGATAAATAGTTAAGACTGGTATTTACTCAATAAACACTATGGGGGTCCCCCCTCCACCTTTCCCTGCTCTTCCTTTTCTTCCACCGGTTTTCCCTCCTCTCCCTCTTCCTCATCATCACAACAAAGAATGATTAAGCAATTACTCTGTGCCAGATACTATGTCAAGACTTTACACAATGCCATTTAAACCTCACATCCGCCCCATAATAAGAGATATTTTTTTTGCTTCCATTTCACAGATTAGGAAACTAGGGCATAGAGAAGCTAACTTGCTCTATGTCTTACTTCTAGTAAGTTTTATTGCAGAGCTTGGACTTTAAAACAGTGGCTAAACTACTGAGCACAAAGAGGATACTCAATTTATTGTTGAACAAAAATCAGACAAGTGTTTATTATTTAACAGATACTGGGAATGCAAAGATGAAAATGAAATTCAGTCCCTGAAATCAAGGAGCTTGCAGTCTAATGGCCTAAAAGCCTAACTCTGGAGCCAAGTCCATTAACTGTGAAGTTGGTCCTAATAGGTTAGTTTTAATTGCTGCCAACAATCTCATTCTCAGCTGTGCTGTGTCTGCTTGTAGTCACAGCACTTGCAGTTTATGCCCTATGAGAGAGGTCATCAATTCTCCCATTTTGCAAATAGGAAAACTGAGGCCCAGAGGGAGTTTATCACTTCTCTAAAGTTGAAAGAGGCAAAACCAAGATTAGAATCCAGTCTCTTGGCTCCCATTTCAGTGCTCATTGTTACTGAGTTAGAAGCTACACAAGTAACAACTCCCAGCAATTAACATTTACCCCTTGTACTTGCACAGCAGGGCACCACTGTTAGCCACTAACCATGGAAACTCACTGCAAAGAAGCAGGAGAAATGGATCTGAGCAGGTGACATTCCAAGGACATTTTTAAATAAACAATGAACCTTTAAAGTAATAGAGGCCATATTTATTCTACAGCTCAAATTCATTGCTAGGATGTGGTTTATGATGTTAAAATATTTATATATATATATTTAATTCCCATCTCTACTAGGAACCATAATGTAAACTTTAATCAGAATTTTCCCTAACATTTGAAAGGCAATTATAAGACTATATTAACATTCATCTTACAGGGCTTCTTTAAAAGGCTCAATTGTTTAGCATGGCTGTTAAATCATTAAGCAAGCACACTGTGTGATACCATAAACGGAGCTGATCTGAATTCACTATTTGCTTATCTAAAACATTTTCTCAAATGTTGGATTACAGAAATTACCTAATTATCATACAAAAGTCAGACACAGTTCCCTGATTGATCTTTCATCTTGGTAAGAACATGATCTCACTACACTGGTTGAGTCAGTCATCAAATACCTCAAATGAGATAAAATTACCTTCACCATGTACAACTTTTTATTTAAATTCTCAAGACATTTTCAAGAACATAATAAAAGAAGTAACAAGATATGGAGGAGAGTCGAAGAAATAGCCTTTTACCACAATAAATGGTAGTTAAATGATAGAACCCCATTAACAAAATTCTGCAGGGCATCTTCACTGTACCCCATGCTGCACTGAACAATAAGGGCTCCGTGTTGCTTTCTCTCTGCCAATTACTATACGTCTGAGCTTTCTTTCTGGATCAAAGAGGAGGCTATCTTAAAGGTTAGGTTCCTGATTGTTCAGGCATCCAGATAAAAAAAAAAAATCGGACTCATTTTCATCTCTAAACCACTCTCTCTGTCTGACATACCGGGTTGACTCCATTTCGTGAGTGCTTCCTTGCCATTCTCTACTGCCCTTTCCTTAGTCCAAGCCTTCATCCCTTCTCACTTAGTATAACTAGATTTCTCACCAGTCTTCCTCTGAGCTTATCTCACCTGACCAATTCATATTTTATATTACAGCCACGAATAAAGTCCTACTGTTTACCTGAAGCCAAAATTCTTCAGGCTTCTATTCAAAGGTCTCTCTCTTGCCCTCCTTCTACCAAACTTAACTTCCCACTAAATCCCTGAGCTGTTCCCCTCCCCCATCCCACCTGCACGCCACCCCACCAATCCTTACCTTGCAAGAGAACTCAAGATGTGTGATGAAGATTTGGGGCTGTTTATTCTCAATAGGATCTCCAATGCCTAACACAATATCTGGTACTTAGTAGAGGCTCAGTAAATATTTGTTGTATGTAGGAATGCAGGTGGCCTACTCTCACCTTATACTGAACAAGCCATGGCACAGTTAAACTCTACTTTGAATGTTCTGCTGATCAAAATATCCCAGCAATCTTTGAAAATTATCTTCAAACAATGCCTTCTTTGAGAAATACTACTGATAGTCTCAGTCAAAACTGGTGTCTCATTTGTTCCACAGGACCTTGCTTATTTCTTTTATACTGCATTTTTGTGATAAAATATGCAACATAAAATTTCCATTTTAAACATTTCAACTGTACAGTTTAGTGGCATTAAATATGGTCACATTGTGCAACCATCACAATAATTTCCAGAACTCTTTCATCATCCCAACTGAAACTCTATACCCATTAAACAATAGCTTTCCATTTTGTGACACCCCCAGCCCCTGGCAATTGTCATTCTACTTTCTATGAGTTTGACTACTCTAGATACCACATACCAGTGGAATTATACGATATTTGTCCTCATGTATGGCTTATTTCACTTCTTATTTCACTTAGCATAATGCCTTTAGTTTCATCCATGTGGTTGCATGTGTCAGAATTTATTTCCTTTTTAAGGCTGAATAATATTCTATTTTATCTACTTACCACATTTTGCTTATCCATTCACCCATTAATGGACATCTGGGTTGTTTCCACCCTTTGGTTATTGTGAATAATATGGCTATAAACACAGGTGTACAAATATTTGTTCAAACCTCTGCTTTCAATTCTTTTGGGTGTATACACAGAAATAGAATTACTGGATTACATGGTAATTCTATGTTTAGTTTTTTAAGAAACCACCATACTGTTTTCCACAGCAGCTACACCATTCCCACCAGCAATGCACAAGGTTCCCTATTTTTCCACATCCTCACCAACATGTTATTTTCTGTTTTTGTTTGTTTTGATTTGATAACAGCCACCCTAATGGATATGAAGGGGACCCCATTATCATTCTGATTTGCATTTATCTAATGATCAGTGGTGCTGGGCATCTATCCATGTGCCATCTGTGTATCTTGTTTGGACAAATGTCTATTCAAGTCCTTTGTCTATTTTTTTAATTGGGTTCTTTTCTCCGTGTAGAGTTGTAAGTTATTTGTATGTTCTGCACATTAATGCCTTACCAGGTATAGTACTTGCAAATATTCTGTCCCATTTTGCAGGTTTCCTTTTCACACTGCTGGTGATGTTCATTGATGAACAAAAATGTTTAATTCTGATGAAGTTCTATTTATCTGTTTTTCCTTTTGTCTGTGTTTTGGGTAGCCATATCCAAGAAATCATCACCAAATTCAATATCATGATGTTTTTCCCCTATGTTGTTTTCCTAAGAGTTTTCTAGCTTTAGCCTTATATTTAGACTTTTGGTCCACTTTGAGTTTATTTTTGTATATAGTGTAAGGTAAGGGCTTAACATCGTTCCTTTGCATGTGGATATTCAAATTTCTAAGCATCATTTGCTTTGGACTCCTTTCCCCATTGAATGGTCTTGGCAGTCTTGTGTAAAATCATTTGATCATATACATGAGGGTTTATTTATGGGCCCTTGATTCTATTCCATTGATCTAAATGCCTGTATTTGTGCCAGCACCATATTGTTTTAAGTACTGTAGCTTTGTACTAAGTTTTGAAATCAGGAAATGTGATTCCTTCAAATTTATTCTTTTCCAATATTATTATGGCTCTGGGATAGTCTTTGAATTTCCATATGAATTTTAGTATGGGTTTTTCCATTTCTGTGAAAAAAAATGTAGTTAGAAATTTGATAGGGTTTGCATTAAATATGTAGGTTGCTTTGAATGCAACTGATACTTAACAATATTAAGCCTTCCAATCCATGAATACAAAACATCTTTCAAATTATCTGTGCCACCTTTAATTTCTTTCAACAATGTTTTATAGTTTTCATTTACAAGTCTTTAGCCTCCTTGGTTAAGTTTGTTGCTAAGTATTTTTTAATGTTATTGTAAATTGAATTCTTTTCTTAATTTCCTTTTGGGATTGTTCATTGTTAGTTATATCAGAATTCAACTGATTTTTGATTGTTGATTTTACTACCTACAGCTTTGCTGAATTCATTTATTCTAACAGTTTTTTGTGGAAGCTTCAGGGTAATGCTGCAATTTTAATTTGCTCTTTCTTTTATTATATCTGTTTACATCTGCCTATCGCTTCTATAATGTAAATGACTTGAGAGCACAAGCCACCTTTCTTTATAGCCCCTATCCTACTGCTTTGTGTATACAATGATACAAGTAATTTAAATGAATAGATCAGTATCTATTAAAAGAATATCCATGATAGTGAATAATGCCACTATTCTGAACAGGGACATTCCTGGGACTGACCAGTAGGAGGTGTCTTAGATCCTTTTCTCTTACAAATCCTCTGGCTTCCAGATGACATATTTTAGGGCAAAGGATGGGGAGAAAAAAGAGAGGACTAACATTTATTGAACATCTACTCCCTGCCAACTACAATGCACATTTTATACTCAAAACTGTGATGAAGCAGATATTGTTCTACCAATTTGTCTAATGAGACTGCATAGTTTTACAGAAGTTAATTGAGATTATACATCTAGGAAGTAAAGAAGCAAATATTCATGAGGAAATTATTAGTCAAGGAGAATCTTTGGGAGTTGGAAAGAGTAGAAAGAGGTAGAAAAGATGACAAATTGCAGTAGATTTTACCACATAGTCTTAAAAGAAAAAACTTAGCCCCACTAAGACTGGAAATGTGATTCATCTCAGGAATCTGAGATGTGTTTAGGGGGTTCTGATAGTACAAAATCAGTTCATCTTATTATATTGTGCTGGGCCTAGGTATGAAGTAGTCATGGGCAGAGCTGAGGTCATATCACCCCATGCACTGAGGCAGGAGCTGAGAAATACCCCCTGGATGTCGACGTCAAACAAAGTGGTGAATACAAGTTGCTCAACACTTTTGCACTATCAAAGATTCTGATTACTCTGTACCTATGGAGCTCTAGGAGTCAAGAGTCAATACATTTGAACCCCTGGTGTGCCTCACTTTGAGGTGTTTTTTTACTTCATAACGCAGACTTAAAACTATTATTTCCTAGGAATGTATCCTCCCCATCAAGATACTTTATCCTCAAGATACTTCCAATATGGCCAGAATCATCTGCATTGCATCATGTATTACTGAACTGTATAAAACTGTTTTAGCACCCTCCCAAAGGCATTTTTTCCTTCTGCCTACTCTTTTGTTTTTCCTACTTAACAGCAACTTCAAAGAAAGAAAGAACTAGATAAAAGTATTCATTTTATAACACTGTGCTATTGTGGTGTTTACTAAATCTAAATAATATGCTTATAATTGCTAAATATGGGTGACAGCTGCTACTATGGATCATAGATCTCTATAAAAAGATTTCATTAGAGTTGATCAATGCTGAGATGACACTGATGTTGTTGTTTCAGTTGTGAAATAACCACAGAAGAGAATTAATAGACAATAACATATTCTGAGGAATACTGTCTATTGCCTGGTCTTGGATTTTTCTAGATTCAATATCAGGTTTTTAAATTGTGTGTTTTGCTTTTTATTAATTTTCAAGGATATATTTTCTTTCAAATGTTTGCTGGGAATGGGCAGGATTGTGTGTGTGTGTGTGTGTGTGTGTGTGTGTGTGTGTGTGTGTGTGTGTGCCCACATGAAGATAAAGAATTAGTAGGGATTAAATAGTTGATCTGTTTCCAAATATAATCTAAAAGAACTTCTGTTGTGATCCTAAGGGCATAGATAAAATGAATTTCAGTAAACATCATATGTCCCAATGTTTGTTAGTGACAGAAGTCCTTACGTCCAAAGCTAGAATCTCAAAAGCAAAACAGGAAAACAGATTTCTAACCTGCAATAAACATGTTTCAATGTTCTGCATGCTTTATAAATTTCATGTTTCCTCTTCCCTCAAACTACTTATTTACCTGTGATATTTTTTAAACCCTGACATTTAAAAGATAACTTTGCACAAGAACTTTACTCATTTTCCTACAAAATGACTCTTTCTTGTCATGAAAATTTCTGGGAGAGAATTTACAAATTTCACATACCAAAAAAAAAAAAACCTTCCTGATTTTCAAGAGAAAAAATGTATTTTTCCTGTGTCTTGTCAGGCCTACAGCTCTCAAAACAACTCCAGAAAGGCTGAACTCTCCATTTTGCCTTTCACATCAATAAGATAATTATTAACTATAATTTGGATTATAAAAGTGTGGATGGGTGATAGAAAAATTACAAAGAATGTGGCATGATTTTCCCAACCCAGCTGGAGGACTCCACTGAGACTCTGCCCTGGAACCCAGAAAACCCTAAAAAGGGCATTTGGCAGAAACTGACTTCTCAGCACCTCTCTGTGCTTATTTCAATGGAGTGGCATTCTCACTCCAAATAACAGAAAGGGACAGCGCAGAGGGGTTGATGCCACTGTGAGGTGCTGCGGTGCTCAGTTTGAACCTTTCCTTCCTTTGGAATCTGGCTTCAGAGGGAGTAAGGCAGTTTCCCTGGTGTTAGGAAAACTTTGTCTCACAGTACTAAAGCTTACAGGGGGCAGGGAAGGGGGTGTGTAAAGAATGGCAACAGAGGGAGGAGCCCAATGCTCTGGACGCACTGTCCATGCAGGGGCAGCCAACACAGTGGTCAGTCGGCTCTTAGCTGCACCAGCTTTGCCTCAGGAGCCAGGGCTGACTCACACAGTGGGTGGCTGTGAATCTCTCTTGGTTTGTTCTCTGTCCCAACATCTCAGCTGTTCTGCCTGATTGGCAACCAGAGACCAAGAATGGTTGCTCAATAGTGAGAATGGGAAAGGAAGACAAGTAGGATAGCGCAGTTGGTTAGTAGGTAGGGCAGCTGATACCAAAGTTATGGACTTGATACCCATATAGGCCAGAGAAGAGGAAGGTTATCTTACTGTGCAGGGACTGCATTGCATATCACATAATCTCGCAAGGCTGAGAGAGCTGGAGAGAGAGAGAAATGAATTAAAGGAAATTGATCACTGAGAAAATCACTTTCTTCTTTTGGAAACAGCGATCTGTGAGTCTTATGGAGCTAGTGATCTCATTTACTTCTCTTTGTACTGATTAAAGACTTACAATCAGTCAGCATTACCAAAAGGGAAGAGACAGGACCAGTGTAGAGTCAAAAGAAAAAGCATCTGATTGGTAGCAAATGATGAACTCTGAACTCTGTCTAAACACTGGTAAGTGACCTGGACATCATCAAAGCAAAAATGCTCACTCATTGTTTCTCTGTGTTGTTCTTTCCACGTTGTTCTGTATCGTTTTTTCCTTTTTCAGCTTTATTAAGCCATGAGGCTTTTTGCCTAAACAACTATTCTGTTCAATTCAGAATAGACCCATGAATCAAGAAGGTTTGAACCTGTGAGAGCTGCCATTTCCTGCTAAGGACAGGTTACCCCGCCTTGCAGGGCCCCTCCACCTCTAACTGAAATTCCCATGACAGCAATGACAGACAGCTGATGACCTCATACACAGGGTCAGATGGAAGAGGAGTCACCCTGAAGCTAAGTCTGGCCTGAGACCCAGCAGGAGTTTGCTAATGCCAGCTCGGCCATCAACCGGTGAGGCATTGTCTAGTCAGAACCTCAACATCTTCATTTTTAAAATACGTAAGATTAGTCTAGTGGATTTCCAGGTTCTATGTGTCTTTATCAAAGGCCCATAGAATTTCTAAAGCAATGGTGTTATTGTTGATGATTTCAACCAAATCTTAAGATATTAATTTTTTTAAACACCTTAAAATTCTGAGATGACAAATGGTAGTGCTAAATTGATATAAACCCCTTCTATTTCTAAAGTCCTCCTGCCCAGGTGATGTGAAATGGCTGTCCTGATGCAAGAAATTCAGTATCAGGAACACTTCTGTCTCTGCACTGCATCAAATTAAAAAGGTTTCAATACATTTGTATTAGATTCTGTGCTCCTGTTCCCCTTGGTGCAGTAACAAGTGGGGTATTGATTGAAGCTTCCTGAAAAGAAAAGGGGAAAAAAACCTTTTGTTCTCCCCCCACAACTGCCATAAGTCATGCTCCCCATCTGACCCCGCCTGCATTCCCCCATCTGTGGGGCAAACACAGATAAGACATTTGTATCTGATTGGGCAACTCTCTCTTTGTCTTGGCCCTAGAGTTATGAAAAATAAAAAGAGGGGGAAAAAAATCTACCCTGACAGACTTGTTCTGACCCCAGACTGAAAGCATGCCTAACAAATGAAGGGACTGGTGTGATTTAGTGTAATGCCAGCAGCAAAAACACAACTGTAAATTACTCTTTTCCAACCTGCCCTCTGAGGCTCAAATTGCTGTTTTACTGTCTGCATTTTTAATGATGGTTGATATGTCCCCTGGAAGGAAAGTACTGATCCTCTCTATCTTGATTTAGTAGCTTAGCTGATTAGACAGTTACAGGTATAGATATAGATGATTAGATATAGATATAGATATAGATATAGATATAGATATAGATATAGATATAGATATAGATATATATTAATTTAGCAGTTACCAAAGTCAATAAAGGCAAGAAGGAGGCTGGGAAAAATAACTGGGGTTTAATTTTCTGTCGTGGCAATAATGTCCGTACACAAACAACTCCTTCATCTCAGGTATTATTTAATCTGCTTTGGACTTGCACTATAAAAATTCTACTACTTATAACAGGTTTTGTTTTGTTTTTTAAGAACAGAGAAGTTCTGTGTTTTTTGTAGTAGTTTGAAAGGGAAAGTTTTTGGCAAGCCAAAATGACACCTTTAACTAAACAGAGAAGGTAATAAAAGTATGCAAGATCTTTCAAATAACCCAGGGTAGCATCCTGAGACTTAAGATAGAATTTAACACTTAATCCCTCCATTTACAAATGAGTTACCTAACCTATCAATGCCACACATCTGGGAAAAGTAAAAGTTGGGGGTTAAGAAAGTCTTCCCAGGGAAAAGACAGTAGCTGAGAACTAAAGAAAAGATAGAAATTAATGAGAAGAAGGGCCTATTGTACTCTTGTGCAGAGCTGTAGAGACACTACATATCATGGATTGTTCATACATGTAGAGAATATTGCACATCAAACCTGTAGGCGAGAAAAGCTTTGAGGAAAAAAAAATATGTTTGACAACAGAATTCCCCACCAAATGATGACCAAATGTTAAGTACTGGATCAAATCTTATTAAAAAACTTTAACAGGGATTAATATATATATAACCCCACATGTGGATTCAAAAAATTTGTTTTATCTTCTTTAAAAGATTTTCATCTTCCATAGGATGGGACAGACATAGATCAACAGTAACACATATTCTAGGAGTTAATAATGTTGCTGCACCAATAGATACAGAACCTTCTGAGGTTAAGGAAGGTAAGCATCCCACTCTTTCTCCTCTGCTCTAATCAGATCATTCTCAGAATAATGTGTTGTGTGCATTTCCTAGTGAGACAAGCTAAAGAGATCAAGAGAAACTGGAGCACATTCAAGAAAAGTGACTAGCATTGTTGTAAACTTGAGACCATGAATAAAATAAATCTGGTGTGGTGATGCCTGAAGCATGTACACACAGGATGTCTCACCTAAGCACTTGCCTATCCCATACCCACTTTACTTTCAAGGGTGGCAAAATGAACCTGATGAGGAAATCAGGTAAGACTTAAATAGTTAGGCTTAAAAGAGTCATTCCCTATCCTGTCGTATCAAAGGTTTCAACATGTTGAATGAAAAGTATGGTCAGTTGGTTGTAACTTCATGGAGTGGTGTGATGAACATGCTGCCACTGTGTGCAAATTCATCCAAGAAATCACTGAGCAGCAGCTGCCACGCCACAGAAGCAGGAGTGGTGGGACTTAACCTAGGTGTTGGCCATTCCTGTCTGATCAGCTACATCCTCTGACCAGCAGAAATTCAATTCTGGGCCTTGGGCTCACCTTCACCTCAGCCTCACAGTGGCCTCTCCTTAAGAACTCTGGTGAATCCTTGTGGAAAGCAGCCAGGCCAGAATGAGAACATAAAGCCACCTTAATGAGCACCAGTGAGGCTGCAGATGAATACTAAACCCTGCTGCTCTCCTTCAGTGCCCTTCAAATGAATTAGAAGAAGCATGCTTGAGCTGGTGCC
This sequence comes from Manis javanica, assembly GCF_040802235.1. Taxonomy (NCBI): domain Eukaryota; kingdom Metazoa; phylum Chordata; class Mammalia; order Pholidota; family Manidae; genus Manis; species Manis javanica. The sequence continues at coordinate 62,146,764 of NC_133166.1, forward strand.
ACATGTAAATTGCCTTTCTGCAGACAGTAGGGGCTGAATTCTAATAAGTCTTCCTGGTCCCTGTGAATGTACCCAGAGTACTAGAGCTTTAAAAGATAAAGAATATACCCCTTGAATCAGAGAAGTAAGAGAACATCATTTGTTTGGTAGTCCCTTTGGTGTATAATCCCCCTTCTTTTAGGCCATTTCTCCCCAGTCTTTGACTCACAGGCATTCGCAAAATCCAAATGGACTCATCTTGATGCAGCTTTAGAAGAAAACAACATGGAATGGTGCTGTGACTGATGGGGTCTCTCGGGGGATGGATTTTAAGAAGACTAAACCTTTGCTCTCCTATCACACCTAGGTCTGTTCGGTGTGGTGGAGTGAGTCAGAACAAGATCTGAGTCCCATATTTCCCAGAAAAAATATTAGACAAATGATTTAATCCTGTTAGAAACTGAAACACAGGAAGATTAATGATCAATGATGAATCTCTTTTGATTATCTTGCTTGGTTTTGCAGTGTTAGTAACTATTGTAAAATAAAGCAAAAAAAACAAAGATACAAAAAGAGAGATAGAGAAATAAATCAATTCTAATCATACAACCTAGAAATAACTACCATGACTATTTCAGGGTATAACATTCATTGAAAAGGAATAGAAGAATCACATAGTATATACATATACATACACATGAGTTTGATGAATAATAACCCTTTCTTTTGCCCTAGAGTCCAAGAGTAACCAGAACCCAAAGTGATTGAGTGGCAAGAAATATGAACAGTTTCTTGTTTAAGCCCCCTAAATTCTACTATGCAAGTGTAAGTATTACACATAAATTAAAATGTTTTATAAGTCATTTAGGTTTATTTTAATGCCCTTTTTAGTATCAGCAAATGCACCATGTAAAGCAAGGTGGTATTTTTATTGACAAGCCCTACTTCTGATACAACAGAGAGACTGGAAGACATTATTGGGCTACGGAATCCATGTCATGTTACCAGCAACCACAGAAGCTAATCAGATATTAAAGGAGTATCCAAAACAAATATAAATAAGAAAAGTAAGACCCAAAATAGATGAGTTTTAAGAGACTCAGTCTTTACCATCCTACTGAAGAAACTGCTACACTACCCAACTACAAGTTTATGAGAAGAGCCACATGCATGTTTTAGATACAAGCTCTTTGTTTCTCCACTTAAAGCTCTTCTCTTGAACTTGACGTTCAATCGTGTGTCCTTAAGAATGCCTTTATTCCTTTACTCACTTAGGACTTGCATCTATTAGTGGAGCAGGTGATGTCCTTGAGCTCCCTCTAGAGGTTAATCACGGTGGTAAATCACTATTACCTTTTCTCTGACGCCATTTCTATTGCCACAAGTTTTTCAGTCCACAAATAACTAACTGCCTTGAGAGTAGAGTCACATTGTATGGCTGTCAAATAGAATCAATTAACCAATAAAGTTATAATTACTCAGAAGGGACTACTAATCAGGAATGCAAAATTAAGCTCAATGCCATTCATTGGCACTGACCCTGACACTGTGCCAAGAATAATAGTCTTAGAAATCAGACGAGGGACTGACCATTTCAGTCATGTATACACTTATCCAACCAAGAAACTTATCTACACATATTTGTCACCAATTCATGAAAATCAGTTTTAAATATCAAACTATGGAGTCAGGAGGTTGGGCAGAGTTGCCTCTTACATGGGCATTAGTCAGTGATGTTGTTACCAGAAACAGGTCCTTGGTCTCACTGAAAGAAAGAGTTAAGAATGGATGCAGAAAAGCTGCTAAGTTTTAATGGTTTATTTGGAAATTTAGAGTTGAAAGAAAGGAGAGTTCGTGTACAGAGAGTTGGGCATGGGCAGATGCAGAAGGAGTTGCACACGGGGACAATAAAGGAGCCTTTTTTATATGAAGGAAAATGAATATTCACTAAGTGAGATTAGGTTTCAGAGGGGACAGGTGGAGTCTTCTGGAGTTGCTCCACCCTCAGGTCAGGTGGAAGGATTTATGACTAAATTTGGTCCCCATCAGAAGTGTCATGGCATGGAGCAGTGTGTTTTTTACTATGCTAACGATGGAAAGGCATGATTTTTACTGTGTTAATGGATTTTGGGGTGAAATTTGAGTCAATTTCTCCTCCATGTTGGAACTAGTCAGTTTGGGCCAGTCTTGTATTTGTATTGTCATTTCACGTCCTGAGAGCACAGCCTACACAGAATTTGTAAGATCTAAGCAAGCATCTAGCTGAATGGAAATGCTGGCCAAAGTCCCCCTCCTCCCTCCTTGCTCATGTCTGACTATCTACCTATTTCAACAAGTTCACCATATTACACAACAAACCTATGTAAGGCAAAGGGGCTCTTGAAAATTCCACTAATAGGAAACATTGTGCATAAATTCCTATAAATGGTTTTCATCAAATTTTCTCTCAGTCAATATTTTTGGTTTGTTTTGTCAACAGCAGTTTTCATATCTTTGAATAATCAAAAACACTTTTCTACAAAATTAACTCTCTCAAATCATTTGCCCACCACATGTGCACACTGAATTGAATGAAGTATAGAACCATTTATCTTATTTAACTTGACATTAAGTCAATGATGATTTTTAAATGAAATTGTATGAATTTTAATTGCCCGGGTAGCCCAGAAAATATTGAGGGTTTATCCTTTGACATTTATAGCCTCATATTCCATGATTCAGCACAGTCAAATGACAGAAAGTGACCACTTTTTTGAATAGTAACATAAATATCTGCTTTTTATTCAGTTCCTGTTTTCAGGCAAGCACTATGCTAAGTCATCACAACAGCCTTCCAAGATTAGGTATTAGTATCTCCAATCTATAGTTGAGCTTAGAGAAATTAACTAACTTTTCTCAAGGTTTGAAGCAAACAAAATGTAGACCACAGCTTGAGCCCAGAAGGCTAAAATTCATGTTCTGCCCATCTATCTAAAGAAAATCTATCTTTTGAAAATGGGATTCGAATTTCCTGCATCTAATAAATAACTGTTATGTTTTCAATGAAGGTGTCACTAGTCAGAGTAAATCATCATATGATTTATCCTAGTACATGAACCTATCTATAAAGAAATATTTCTCCTTTTTGCTGGGCACTTTCTGGATGGTTGAACTCATTCTGAACACACTAAATCTGCTGGGCTTTCCTTGCCCAGTGTCACCATTCTTCGGGCTAGGATGTACTCCTTGGGGAAGGTCTAAGCGATAGTTCTGAATGTGTTGTCACCAGCCAGGCAGTACCAGCATCAACAGGGAACACAAGAAATGCAAATTCTAAGGTCCCACTACAGACTGGCCAAATCAGACACTTTGGAGGTGCGGTCCAGTGATCTATCACTTAACAAGTCTTCTGCATGATTCTAGCCACAGTTGTTTGAAAATCATTGATCTACATAAAGGATTCAAATAAGTCTTCCCATAAGTCTTACAGACCCTAAAACATACTTCTGTAAGATTTACACAGAAAGCATTTATCAAGCTTCTGAATTCAAATGTCTAAAGAAGTGCTAAGTCTAAATTTGACTGTTCTTTTCTTTAAACAAAATAACTCTAATTCCATTAAAATGTCTGTGCAGAGCAAAGGACACCTCTCCTCCCCTAGGAGGGACTGAAGGGGTGAAACCAGAATGATGGGTATCTGTGAACACAGACATGGACACACTCATACACATGCATAAACACCCAAATAAACAAACCTGAAGGGAACCCTGTTTAGATTCAAGGAAAGCTAAAAAGACCCAGGGATCCTGTGTAAGCTTAAGAGCCCAGGAGAAGTGCTTGATTTAAGAAATACAGTGAGACTGTCTCAGCGTGCATCACTGTAGAATGAAAGGACTCTGGACTTCGTGCACTGGCCTGCTGTGTGATTTCAGGAAGGTACAGAGCCTCTCTTGATATTCATGGTATCCTTAGCCATAAATGGGGAGTGAACATTTATAGGCATTTCCCACAAACTGAGCTTTGTACTAAATGTTTTACACACATTTCACATTTAATAGCTATGATGACCCTCTGAGTTAGTTATTATAGGCCCTTTTTACAAGTTTGAAGTTCAACAAGGTAATTGTGTGAGAACACAAAATGACTAAGTGATAGAACGGGACACAATCCTCCCCTATGACTCCAAAGTCTGTGCTTTTAACCATGATCTTCCTCTAAAATGTCATCCATTTCTGTCACTCTCCCATCTGAGAACTCAAATATATCTTCTCTATCTGAAATTTTGGTGTTTTTAGTTAAGATAGATTATTTTGAATTGCACATATAGCTGAGTGTATGTGCAATATACTATAAAACAAAGATTTTTAAGGCATAGAAAAGAAGAAAATATTTTATATGGATGGTTGGGGTAAATTTAAATATATGTAGTACTTAATTTTACATGCTTGATGGGTTAAAATCATTTGGCTAGGACAGAGACATAAAATACATAACTTGGCTTGTTCACAGAATTGTTTATAATATTCAGAGGTGACTTGTTTGAGCAGGAGAGAAAGTAGTAATTTTTTTGTTCTTTCATTTAGCCCAAAAAGGTTTTTAAAGTTTCTAAATATAAATTCCTTGACACCAGGAACCACTATGTCTTCCTTATTTTGTATCCCTACTACCTATCAGGATCAATAAATGATTGCTGAATAACCTAATGCAGAAAGGAATGAATATAGAAATTGGGTAATCTCCCCCTCCTGCCTCTTTAGTAACATTCTTAAGATGAATTGGTTCAGTAAGACTATTTTCCCATTATTTAGATGAAGCTACCAATTTAAGCACATGAGTATTAATTGGGAAATATGATAATAAAAGAAGTAGTTTTGGAACCTGGTTTTTAAAAGACAAGTCACTGTACTGTGGCTTAGAAGCCCAGTAAACAGTCGGGGGGTCAATGCACTGGGACAGGAGGAGGGTGGGTTGGAGTGCAGTAAGATAAGGCTAGGATTTAACTCAACTTCAAGCCAGGCTACCTGCCACCCTGTTCTGCTTTAAGCAATAAAGAGGTAGACCCCACAGGCAGGCCTGTAACCAAAAGCCATTTAGTAAATAATGCAAGCTCTAACTCCCTGAGGAGTGTATATCTACCCATGTGTTTACTGCCAGCAATTAATTAGTCCTTGGCACAAAGCCGACACTGAGTAAATGCTTGTGCTTAATTATCATCATGGTGCCTATGCTTACTGAGCTTCCCACTATGTGCTAGATGATTTAAATGCAATTGTCTCCCAGGCTACAAATTTTCAAGCCATAGAGTCTACCAACATAATTGATTCCAAAAGTTTTAAAAGCACAAGGACAGTGCTTAACTTAAGAAATCAGTTTTCTTAAAGACAGAAAAGAATAGAATGTGACCATTCAGTTTCCTTAAAATAAGGTATAGTCTGTAGTGTGTCTACAATTAGAAAAATAACATCTAGTATCAGATTGGTCAAATAAATAACATATATTCATAATTATAAGCTATAAGCACAGGAAACTTCAGCTTCACTCTAGTAAGATATAAACAAATATTTGGTATTAGTAGCATCAGCAGTCAGCTTTTTGCCAGTTATTTAGCATTTCAACAAGTTGTAACAAGTGGCAGCAACACCTCAATAGCATTGAGATCTTTTTTCCATCAAATATGGATGTTTTTAACAGAAGAACTCTACATTTGTGTGAAAGAATATGAAATGTGAGCACAGGAAGCAAAGATCTACACCAAAATGATTCTAAGAGTGAAAAGCTTCACAGAAGAATTCGAAGTACAGATCAGAGAAGTCTGCAACCAGGACCTCCCCTAGTCCAAAGAAATGAGGCTTTACTCCAACGGCAAAGGTGAAGAGAGGTCCCAGATCATAGTGGCAGAGAACCATTCCTATGACCCCAACTTAACAATGGAGGAAACAGATTTACAGGTGGGAAGCGATTTGCTCAAAGGTACACAGTGAATATGTAAAGTAGGTAAGACTGGACCTGATGTCAAACAACACCACCTGGACCCACAGCTCCTAGAAAACCAAATCTAGGCTCCAAGGCCAGAAGAGAGATGATTAAAGTGCCACTGAATGAGCTTTCTATTTCAAAGATGCAGAATCAAGGGACAGTAGTGAAAAAGATCAAAATACATGAGCAAGAGAGAGAATGCTCATCACCACGTGATGACCATGAGTCTGCTGTAATCCCCTCCTTCCTCTGCCTTCCCACACCCCCAACCTTATCCAGAGGTACTGCCCCCACACTTGGATATCACTTCTGTAAGTCAGAAACAGGTCATAAAAAAGACACAAAGGCTCAGAGAGATCCAGCTATTCCACTAGCTACTTTCTGCCCTCATTGATAAGCAATGGGCTTTGCTGAATATTCCTTTCCATTGATACAGTCAGTGCCCCTTCCCTTAGAAACACAGGCAGCAGATGTAACGGTCCCTGCAGTGGTAATGGTTGCTATGATTAGTTTTATTAATTGTCATCTGCCAAACAGGAGGCTGGGGAAATATAGTTCTCTGGTGCATCAAAAAGCAGCTCCCTTCCTGTAGGGCTCTGGGGTGACAATCACCGTGACTTTGTGGCCAAACTACTCCCTCCTCCAGTATTTTCATTCCTTATGTGGAAACATTGTTCTCACTGTGCCCTTGCTTTCTTCATTTGGGAGAAGAACAAAGGAGTTGAAAGTCAATTACCCAGAAGTTCCTCCATCAAATGGGGCCTAAATTTGCTAGTGGCTTCAATTGGGTTCTTTGCTGGCTATCTTGCCCTTGGTTTATGTAAAAGCTGGTGGAGGCTTCAGGCTGCACGTCAGTCACAGGTACAAAGCAGGGGAAGAGCTGAAGTGGGAAGCAGTGTGGGATGAGATGGCTGCTCTCAACCCTGGCGGCACAGGGTGTGGGGGCATTGAGGATTGAAGAAAGGAGGTAGGGAGGTGGGAGGGAAGGAAGGAGGGAAGAACTAATTTCCTGGGTTATACTGACCTACATGGTTTTAGACTGGGTCAGTGTATTTGCTAATTTTTATAAGAATCTAGGATAGTTCTAGTATTATAATACCAGAATTGAGAAACACTGAAAAGGAACAACAGAAGTACAGTCTTAGACACTAAGAAAATTTGAAGACATGAATTGGGGTTCTCTGCTTATCAATAACTTCTCTGAATAACTGGGAATGTAGATATAGAAATAAGGTATTTACAATATATATAAATGATGTAGAAATGTAGAAAACACTATATATGAATGACCACAGTAACAGGGGAGAAATGATAAGCACCATAAAAAGAGTAAATTGAATCTTGGGGGACCTCAGTGTGAGGAAGAAATTACACTGCCTCCATGGAGCAGAGAACAGAAGAAAGCTTTTAGAGGGCTTGGCCACTTCAGCTATTTGAATAAGGCTGGAGTTTTCCGTGGGGAGACACAGTCTGGATATTAAACCCAGTTTTAAAAAGCCACAAATACAAATTTTTAAAATTCAATTTATTTACATTTTTCTTACCACTGTACTTAGTTTCTGTCTCAAATATCTATTTTTCTACTTAGTAATAGGAATTTTATCTAGGATTTCTAGGTGTGCTCAGTCTTTTTTGGATAAATTCTGTTAAGGTAGGTTTACAATGGAACAGTCGAGGATTTGCAGCCTTGTGTAGGACTAGGGAAGGAGAGGAACTGAGGCAGTATGGCGTAGTGGCAGAGCGGGGAAGCAGGCCCACATCCTTGGGCCGCCATGGCCTTCCACTAGCATGAACATGGCCCCATGATCTGCAGCTCCTGCAGCAGCTGGCGCTGACGGCCAATCTTGCCATGGCCTCCAGTCATCACGTCCCTGCTTGAGGTCACTCTACTCAGACGTGGGGTCCTTCAGGGCTGCAAGCCCTCTCTTGGCTGCCTTCTTTCCCTTGCCACAGGGGAGCATTTGGGCATGTGAACGGTTCCTAGTTCCTGCCCTATCCTTCTAACTCCTCAACACAGAACATTGTCCTTTCCACAAATGGCTGCTATTTCGCAGTAGGAAAGCCCTTGGACTTTGCTCGCACTCCTGAGCTTTACTTCCTCAGACCTCACTGGGTTTCTATCAATCCTCTTACCTTCCAGGGATGAAATAGTCTTACTTCTTATTTACTTCTCATGGATTAGCCCCAAATCTGTTATTTACAGCATGAACTTTGGCTTTTGGTGCTCAAAAAAACAAAAACAAAAGGAAACAATAAAAACAAACAGTAGCTTCTGGAACACACACGAACACACACACACACACACACATACACACACACACACACACATTTTACTCATGCATATATTGCCTCTGTCCTGGGCTTCAAAAGTCAACTTTCAAATTTAAAGATAAGCATTCATTCATTTCTTTCTCTCCACATTAAGCATTAACCCTAACCAGGAGGCAAGAGAAAGAACAAAGCAATCACAAGGGACTTCCTTGTTTAAAAAAAGAAGTGGAGGTGGTTATTATATTAAAATATTATCAGTTACACAATGAAAACTGAGAGTTAAAAAAAGGAAAAAACAAAAATGATCTGAATTGAGAAGTTTCCTCTGGTCCATACCCCTGGTTCAATTTACACGATATCATAGCACTAAACAAAATATGCTGCTGAGATGGGAAGACAGCTCTCATGCGGAGTTGTAACCGGCATTCAGCCATGCCCCCTCTACTATGCCAGTCCAGAATCACTGATATTCACAAAATTGAGATGGGCTGAGTTATGCACAGAGCTCTCTAAGTCCTAGTGTCCCTGGGGACTCTCCTGAAGACATTTTTCTCTCTCTTATTTAAATCCTTGCCTTTCATGATTAAATAATCAGCATGTTGGTAGCTGTGGGGTGCCTTTCCCCTGGGACATTGTAAAATAGCTACATGGATTGGCTAGGGGGCTGATATAATTTTGTTCAGGGGGAGAAAAGAATACCACATGCTTGAGCTGTGACAGAACAAATGTTTGCTAATTTTCTGTTTGGGGATTTTCAGTTTTCCACTTGAGTTGCTAGCACTGAAATGAGAATTTCCACATTTTGAATATGGCATAATTTATGCAGGAGACATTCAGTAATGACTCCAGCTAAACCCAGCTATAAAATTAGCCAAACATCCTTAGGTCCAAAAACAAATGCTCAAAACAATTGCTAATTGAGCTGTTTGGGTCTTCAGTTTCCTTTTTCAGGGACAGAAACCCTCAGTAAAATAGATCCACGGAAACTGCAGGCATTTGTCACCTACACAGTCTAGCATAAGAATGCTCATGCTGTCTTGCTTCAGAACTAGTACCGAATGCCAATGCTGAGAATTGAGGTGGTGAGGCATATACTGAAGGGGAGAACAAAAAAACCTACCAGGGTGGCAAATGGACCCACCCCACCCATACTGTGCTTCCTCAGCTCGAATCATCTCCATGCAAAAATGTCCATTTGTCTGTTCAAAACTGAAAAGACAAGAAATGAAACCCACAAGAGGAATCCCAAATAACTTGCTGATGTTAGGACTTTTCACTCTATCCAATCACTTCTCTACCAGATACTTAAAAACACTGGTTTAGTTAAGAGTCTGAAGTGTAAACTATGTAGGCTATGATATTCTCAGCCATCAGAACCTAAGTATGTCACACATCTCCAGTGAACCCAGACTTGCCCAACAAGCCTAAAAAGGTATTTATAATCTAACAGAATTATTACATCAGATATCAAAATTTACCATCCTAGAAGTATCAGCTATAACCATGGATTGTGAATTAGATCTAAACTCAAGACTGGACTGGCATGAGCTGTTTCAGACTATTTGCCTATGTCTATATATTAACTCAGGTTAAAAGAGAAATGAACAGGGCTTCCAATTCTGATGATGATGTAGTGACCAGTTTGGAATCTGCCTTTCCACCATTAGAGTTATGACACTGAAAATTGTATGAGGCAATTGTTTTCAGGACCTGAACTATAGTCACAACAGTACTATTACCACTGAGTGAAAAGAAATGTACGAGGTGAGTCCATATTCCCCTGGCATCTTGTTTGAGGGCACTTTCAGAACCAGAGTGCTGTGGGTAGAAGCAAAGCAGAGCATGGGTTTCTCACAAGCTCAAGAAGAAAGAGTCAGAGTTCAAAGCAGATTAAACAGCTGTAATTTGTGGAGAATAATTCCAGAGAGCAGGGAGATAAAAAAAAGTAGGGCCACATTGCTGGATGGTGGTTTCCATCAAATTCTTATTCCTGAATGTGGCTATAATGAATGTAGTTGTCAAATACTTTGCTTGTACCCAAACACCAAGCCATCCCATCCATATAGCAAACTCTGGGATATTTCATCCTTTTCAACTGGTCTTATAAGATACCCTATATAGTCATAAGTGTGAGTACAGAATGGGCACTGGTATAAATTACCTAGGCCCTCTGGTCCCGCTTTGCCTCAATACTGGAATTACCATTTTCTTCTTAGGACATACCCGTACTAGCCCATCTGAATTAATATCTGGCATGTCCAGCAGGTCAGAAGTTTAGTCACCTGGCACCCCATGCCCAAGAGTTACTAGGCCCTCTCTCAGAAAACTGTTCCTAAAAATACAAATGATGTGATACTGAGAATGTCATCAGTCCAGTCTCCCAGAGGTCTGCATTATGATTCTCTTATGGAGCTTACCATCAGATTCTATATAGCATCTTTTCTTAACAATACCTCCAAGCCCACAGGGTCTGCTGGACTGTATGTCCCAAGGAGCATAGCTGCTTGCACTGCAGGCTGAACTTCTTGCACAGTCCTTTCCTGTTCCAGGCTTGAATCCTTGCATGTTACCAACTGTAAGGACCAGCATAGCATTACTGGGTGTGGAATACATTGCCTTCAGAACCTAGAGATTTAGCAGGTGCCTCTTTGTAGTAGGTAATACAAGAAATAGCAGCTTTTCTTTTATACTGGAGGAGATATCCCAGCATAATCCTCAGCCCTGAAACCCTAAAACCCATTGTAATGGCTGGCGACTGAATCTTCATAGTATTTATCACCCACTCTCTGGAGCATCTAAGTCTTCCCAAGGCATCCAGTATCCTAGACACCTCGTGCTCATCCTCTTTGATTATCATGAAAACAATAGTGCAATAGAGTACTGTGATGTTCTGTGGGATTTCCAGGAAGTCCAGATCTCTTCAAACTATATTGTGACAAAGGGCAGGGAAGTTAACATAGCTTGAGGAAAAACTGTAAATTAACATATTTGTCTCTTTTTTAATCCTTACTTATAACTGGCATGGAAAATATTTAATCCTTACTTATAACTGGCATGGAAAATAATGCATTCACCAAATTAATATCCATATATCATGTATCCAGGGCCTTATTTATCTACCCTAACAATAATACCATTCAGGCACAGAAGCTGCAATAAGGGATGAGCTTGCTTAAGATGAAAGATGGTGGCGTGAGAGGTGAGGCAGAAATCTCCTCCTAAAACCACATACAATATGAAAGTACAGCAAATACAACTAATCCTGAAAAAGTGTCCAGAAAGAAGACTGTAAAAGATGACTTATATCTTGGAAAAAGAGATCTCATGGAAAACTGAAGTAGCAAAGCCACTATCTGGTGGGACCCAAACCCTCCCCCAACCACAGCTCACCAGCGGGAGGAAGAGAAACAGAGGGGGGAGGGAGTAGACACCTAGGACTGCTGAATACCTAGCCCTAGAAATCTACTCCAGGAGCAAAAACCCACACTGCATGGTGCTCTGGAGATTAGAGGAGCTGGAAAGCAGAGACAGGCAGAATACTCAAAGAGACTGAGATTCCAGCCACTTGTAGAGAACAGGCACCCACAACCAGCCACTCTGGAACAAAAGAAAGGCAGGCACTTTGAAAGACTTCCCAACAGTGAGAGGGCTGCTAAAGGGGCAAGGATTACACAAAAAGTTTGCTGCTCAGGAGAAAGGACAGGTGGACAAAATCTTTCCAGAACACTCAGCAAAGAAGGTTGGGAACTTTCAGGAGATTCAGGTGCTCCATCACCCTGGCTGGAAAAACAGCCTTGAGGCCCCCCACTGCAATACGCAACCTGCCACTCTGTTCTCCCAGCCAGCACCTGCTTGCAAACCTGCTACCCCCACCATTGCGCCAGGCCAGCTGGAGGGCAGCATCACCTACAGCAGCTACAGGGGCATAAAGCAGAGGCTGCTTCCTGCACACTTGGCCCACTGGCCCTGCCATTGGAGGCAGGCACTGTGGCTGGGAAGCAGGAAAGAGCTCTTTACTCCACGCAGGCTCTATTGTTGCTTGCCTACAACCCCTACCATCGCTCCAGGGACTGGGCAGTTACAGAGAGTAGAGCTTCTGGGCACTAGAGGGCACCACCTACACAAAGTTATCATTCTATATTATTTGATAGAAATGAAATGCCAAAGAACATTGTTCAATCCAAAATCTCTCAAACACTGAAAAGAGGGCTCAGTGAAACTGAAATTACCAATCTTCTTGATAAAGATTAAAAAATAAAAATCATAAACATGCTCACAGAGCTACAGAAAAATATTCAAGATCTCAGGGACAACTTCAAGAAAAAGATAGAAACTTTGAAAAATACAGTATCTGAAATAAAACATACAATGAAGGGATTTTAAAGCAGACCAGAAGAGGTATAGACAGTAAATGGAATAGAAATTAGAGAACAGGAATACAAAGAAGCTGAGGCAGAGAGAGAAAAAAGGATCTCTGGGAATGAAAGAATAATAAGACAACTCTTTGACCAATCCAAACAGAACAATATTCACATTATAGCAGTACCAGAAGAAGAGAAAGAAAAGGGACAGAAAGTATTTTTGAAGAAATAATTGCTGAAAACTACCTTAATCTGAGGAAGGAAACAGTCTCCCAGGACATGGAAGTGCACAGATATCACAACAAAAGGGACTGCAGGAAAACAACATCAAGACATATAATAATTAAAATGGCAAAGATCAAGGACAAGGACAGAGTATTAAAAGCAGCCAGAGAGAGAAAAAAGATCACCTACAAAGGAAAACCCATGAGGTTATCATTAGACTTCTCAGCAGAAACCTTACAGGCCAGAAGGGAGTGGCATGACATATTCATGCAATGAAATAGAAGGGCTGCAAAACAAGCATACTCTACCCAGCAAAATTATCATTTAAATTTGAAGGAGGGATTAAACAATATCCAGATAAGCAAAACTTGAGGGAATTTACCTCCCACAAACCATCTCTACAGTATTTTAAAGGGACTGCTCTAGATGGAAGTGTGTCTAAGGCTAAATAGCTGTCACCAGAGAATATAAAATCACAGTAAAGGAAGTAGACCAATTAATTACTAAGCAAATGCAAAATTGTATCAGCTATGCACAAAGTCAGTCAAGGGGCACACAAAGAATAGAGATTATAACACCTAACATATAAAGAGTGGAGGAGGAAGAAAAAGAATGGACGAAAAAAAAAAAGAAACTTTAGAATGTGTTTACAATAGCATAATAAGTGAGTTAAGTTAGATTTAAGTTAGACTGTTAGATAGTAAAGAAACTACCCTTGAACCTTTGGTAACCACGAATCCAAAGCCTGCAATGGCAATAACAACCTGTCTATCAATGATCACCCTAAATGTAAATGGACAGAATGCAACATCAAAGGACTGTAATAGAGTTACAGAATGAATAAAAAAGCAAGACCCATCTATATAGCTGCCTATAAGAGACTCACTTAAAACACAAAGACATACACAGAGTAAAAGTGAAGGAATGGAAAAAGATATTTCTTGCAAATAATAGTCAGAAAAAAGCAAGAGTTGAAGTACTTGGATCAGGCAAAATAGACTTCAAAACAAAGAAAGTAACAAGAGACAAAGAAGGACATTACATAATGATAAAGGGGTCAGTCCAACAAGAGGATATAACCACTATAAATATCTATGCACCCAACACAGGAGTGCCTACATATGTGAAACAAATACTAACAGATCTACAGAAGGTATATAGGGTAAATAGAATGCAATGCTCCTAGAATTCATTCTAGGAGACCTCAACACTGCACTCACTCCAAAGGACAGATCAACCAGACACAAAATAAGTAAGGAGAAAGAGGCAATGAACAACACATTAGAACTGTTGTACCTAACGGACATCTACAGAACAGTCCACCCAAAAGCAGCAGGATACACATTCTTCTCAAGTGCACATGGAACATTTTCAAGAATAGAATACATACTAGGCCAGAAAAAGAGCCTCAGTAAAATCAAAAGATTGAAATTGTACCAACCTCTGATCACAAAGGTATAAAACTAGAAATAAATTGTGCAAAGAAAACAAAAGAGCCCACAAACACAGGTGGCTTAACAACATCCTCCTAAGATCAATGGATCAATGACAAAATTAAAACAGAGATCAAGCAATATATGAAGAAAAATGAAAAAAACAGCTCAATGCCCAAACATCTGTGGGACACAGAGAAGACAATTCTGAGAGGAAAGTATATAGCAAGTCAGGCCTATTTAAAGAAGGAAGAACAATCCTAAAAGAACAGTTTTAATTCACAGTTATTGAAACTGGAAAAAGAAGAACAAATGAGGCCCAAAGTCAGGAGAAGGAGGAACATAATAAAGATCAGAGAAGAAATAAATAAAATTGAGAAGAATAAAACAATAGAAAAAATCAATGAAACCAAGAGGTGGTTCTTTGAGAAAATAAACAAACTAGATAAAGCCCTAGCCAGACTTATCAAGAAAACAAGAGAATCTACACACATAAACAGAATCAGATATGAGAAAGGAAAAATCATGACAGACACCACAGAAATACAAAGAATTATTAGAGAATGCTATTAAAAACTTTAAGCTAACAAACTGGATAAACTAGAAGAAATGGACAACTTTCTAGAAAAATTCACCTTCCAAGACTGACACAGGAAGAAACAGAGAATCTCAACAGACCAATTACTGGCAATGAAATTAAATCAGTAATCAAAAAACTACTCAAGAACAACATCCCTGGACCAGAGGGCTTCAGCACTGAATTTTATCAAGCATTTAGAGGAGACTTAATGCCCATACTCCTTAAAGTTTTCCAAAAATTAGAAGAGGAGGGAATACTTCCAAACTCATTCTATGAGGCCACAAAAACCAGGCAAAGACACCACAAAAAAAGAAAATTACATACCAATATCCCTGATGAACACAGATGCAAAAACACTTAACAAACTATTAGCAAACTGAATTCAAAAATACATCAAGAGGATCATACACCATGATCAAGTGGGATTTATCTCAGGGATGCAAGGATGGTACAACATTCAAAAATCCATCAACATCATCCACCACATCAACAAAAAGAAGGACAAAAGCCACATGATCATCTCCATAGATGCTGAAAAAGTGTTCAACAAAATTCAACATCCATTCATGATAAAAACTCTCAACAAAATGGGTATAGACAGCAAGTACTTCAACATAAAAAAGGCCATATATGACAAACCCACAGCCAACATCATACTTAATAGCAAAAACCTGAAAAACTTTCCTCTAAGATCAAGAACAAGACAAGGATGCCCACTCTCCCCACTTTCATTCAACATAGTACTGGAGGTACTGGCCACGGCAATCAGATAACAGGAAGAAATAAAAGGCATCCAGATTGGTAAGGAGAAGTTAAACTGTCACTGTTTGCAGATAACATGATATTGTACTTAAAAAATCCAAAAGAATCCACTCCAAAACTACTAGAACTAATAACTGAATTCAGCAAAGTTTCAGGATACAAAATGAATACACAGAAATCTGTAGCATTCCTATATACTAACAATGAACTAGCAGAAAGAGAAATATGTAAAACAATTCCATTTACAATTACATTTAGTTTATTAAAAGAATAAAATACCTACGAATAAACCTAACCAAGGAAGTGAAAGACCTATACCCTGAAAACTACAAGGCACTCACAAGAGAAATTAAAAGAGACAGCAATAAATGGAAATAGATCCATGCTCATAAATAAGAAGAATTAATATTGTCAAAATGGCCATCATGCCTAAAGCAATCTACAGATTCAATGCAGTTCCTATCAAAATACCAATGACATTCTTCAATGATCTGGAGTAAATAGTTCTAAAATTCATATGGAACCACAAAAGACCTCAAATAGCCAAAGCAATCCTGAGAAGGAAGAATAAAGCTGGGGGGATTATGCTCCCCAACTTCAAGCTCTACTACAAAGACACAGTAATCAAGAAAATTTGGTACTGGCACAAGAACAGACACATAAATCAATGAAATAGAACAGACAGTCCAAATATAAACTGACACATATATCATCAATTAATATATGATAAAGGAGCCATGGATATAGAATGGGGAAATGACAGCCTCTTCAACAAGTGGTGTTGGCAAAACTGGACAGCTACATTTAAGAGAATAAAACTGGATTACTGTTTAACTCCATACACAAAAGTAAACTCAAAATGGATAAAAGATCTGAATGTAAGTCATGAAACCCTAAAACTTTTAGAAGAAAACATAGGCAAAAATCTCTTGAATATAAACATGAGCAACTTTTTCATGAACACATCTCCTTGGGCATGGGAAACAAAAGCAAAAATGAACAAATGGGACTACATCAAACTAAAAAGCTTCTGTATGGCAAATGACATCATCAGTAGAACAAAAGGGCATACTACATTATGGAAGAATATATTCATAAAAGACATATCCGATAAGGGCTTCACATCCAAAATATAGAAAGAACTCACACACCTCAACACCCAAAAAGCAAATAACCCAATTAAAAAATGGACAGAGGATCTGAACAGACACTTCTCCAAAGAAGAAATTCAGATGGCCAAAGGCACATAAAAAGATACACCACATCGCGAATCAGAGAAATGCAAAGTAAAACTACAATGAGATATCACCTAACACCAGTTAGGACGGCCAACATTCAAAAGACAAGGATCAACAAATGCTGGTGAGGATGTGGAAAAAGGGGAACACTCCTACCCTGTTGGTAGGAATGTAAATTAGTTAAACCATTGCAGAAAGCAATATGGAGGTTCCTCAAAAAATAAAAATAGAAATACTGTTTGACCCAGAAATTCCACTAGTAGGAATTTACCTTAAGAAAACAAGATCATAGATTCAAAAAGACTTATGCATCCCTATGTTTATCACAGCACTATTTACAATAGCCAAGACAAGGGAGCAACCTAAGTGTCCATCAAAAGATGATGGATAAGGAAGAGGTGGTACATATGCACAATGGAATATTATTTAACCATAAGAAAAAAACAAATCCTACCATTTGCAACAACATGGATGAAGCTAGAGAGTACTATGTTCAGTGAAATAACCCAGGCGGAGGAAGAGAAGTACCAAATAATTTCACTCCTTTTTGGAGTATAACAACAAAGCAAAACTGAAGGAACAAAACAGCAGCAGATTCACAGACTCCAAGAAGGGACTAGCGATTAGCAAAGGGAAAGGAGGTGGGGAGGGAGGGAGAAGGGAATTAAAGGGTATTTTAATCAGCATACATAAGGTAGGGGTGGGGGGGGCACAGTGAAGGCAGTATAGCACAGAGAAGACAAGTAGCAATTTTTTTTTTTGAGAGGGCATCTCTCATATTTATTGATCAAATGGTTGTTGACAACAATAAAATTCTGTATAGGGGGGGTCAATGCTCAATGCACAATCATTAATCCATCTCAAGCCTAATTCTCATCAGTCTCCAATCTTCTGAAGCATAACAAACAAGTTTTTACATGGTGAACAAACTCTTACGTAGTGAATAAGTTCTTACATGGTGAACAGTACAAGGGCATTCATGACAGAAACTTTCGGTTTTGATCACGCATTATGAACTATAAACAATCAGGTCAAATATGAATATTCGTTTGATTTTTATACTTGATTTATATGTTGATCCCACATTTCTCCCTTTATTATTATTATTATTTTTATTTTTAATAAAATGCTGAAGTGGTAGGTAGATGCAAGATAAAGGTAGAAAACATAGTTTAGTGCTGTAAGAGGGCAAATGTAGATGATCAGGTGTGTGCCTATGGACTAAGTATTAATCCAAGCTAGACAAGGGCAGCAAAACATCCACGGATGCAGAAGATTTCTCTCAAAGCAGGGGGGGTGAGGTTCTGAGCCTCACCTCTGTTGATCCTCAATTTCTCACCTGATGGCCCCCCTGCGACTGTGCCTGTCTTAGGTTGTTCTTCCCTTGAGATATCTTACCTGTCTCTGGCTAACCAGTCATCTTCCGGGGCCATACAGGGAAATGTAAAGTTGGTAAGTGAGAGAGAAGCCATATTGTTTGAAAAGGTTAGCTTTTTCCTTCTTTGCAGATTTATGCCCTGTGGCTTCTATGCCCAGCACTCGTCTCGAGGTATCTTTACCACCTGGAGGAATTATGATACTTGGTAAATTCGATATGAGGCACGAATTCTATTTAAGGGTTGTAATTAGGAAGGAAGAAGAAAAGCTATAGAGGTAGCATCTGGAAGAAAACATGGGAGGATTGATTATTTCTTTGACATATCTTCTTGCAGAGTACCTTAAGTATGTATAGGTTTTAAACTACTAACTAATTTGCACACAAATATTAACATAATAGGAATACGGTGACATAAACAAAGCAAATCTATAATTACCATCCATCTCCAGTGAAGCCAAGAAAACCATTTAGGCACCCTAGGCATTTGTGAAAATTTATCTATGATATGATGGATATTGTCCAACTGTACTTGAACAGTCTGAGAGAAATCAGACAAATTAAAGCAGCCCATTTCTGGGATCTGTTCACATCCCATATGTTCTTTTAACCGTAGATAGTCTATAGTCATGAGATTTTGGAGTGCTACAACTTGCACCCCTCCCAACTCCTGGTTGAGTTCCAACAGTACAGATCCGGTCAAATTCGTTGTCTCAGTGTATGCACATGCCAGCCTAGACATCTCCCTCCTCATTCCAATGGCAAGTCCAGGAGATGGTGGGCTGGATGCAGCCACAACCGCAGCACCGCCCAGATCCCTGAGGAGGCTGTTTGTTGATCATCCCCCGGCACAAGTCCTCCAGAGAGTGCTGATGCGGGAAGCTCCTCCTCATATCATATCTTAGTTCATTTTCTGGGTATCCAAGCTAGGCCTTGATCTTCTGCATAGAAACAAACAGACCCTTTGCCCACACTTTGACATGCCCTCTATACCACTGTGCAGAACTCATTGGAGGTCAGTACACAAGAACTGCTTTTTTTTTTTTTTTATTAAGAGAAAGGAATATTATCAGAAAAGAATACCTCCATAGCTGATCATCTGACACCCTTTAAGTGATCAACATTAAGGATATTTAAAGCATGTGTTGATCTTTGATTTACCAATAGTTTTATCCTATCAAGGAGTAATCCCCCTTTTCTTTCTTTCTTTATTTTTTTTTTTAATCTTTAATCTACACTTACATGAAGAATACTATGTTTAGTATGCTCTCCCCTATATCAGGTCCCCCCTAACAACCACATTACGGTTACTGTCCATCAGCTTAGCAAAATGTTGTAGAGTCCCTACTTGTCCTCTCTGTGTTGTGCAGCCCACCCACCCCTTTCTCCCTCCCCCCCCATGCATGCTAATCTTAATACCCCCCTTGTTCTTCCCCCCCCTTATCCGTCCCTGCCCACACATCCTTCCCAGTTCCTTTCCCTTTGGTACCTGTTAGTCCATTTTTGGGTTCTGTAATTCCGCTGCTGTTTTGTTCCTTCAGTTTTTCCTTTGTTCCTATACTCCTCAGATGAGTGAAATCATTTGGTATTTCTCTTTCTCCGCTTGGCTTATTTCACTGAGCATAATACTCTCCAGCTCCATCCATGTTGCTGCAAATGGTTGAATTTTTCCACTTCTTATGGCTGAGTAGTATTCCATTGTGTATATGTACCACATCTTCTTTATCCATTCATCTACCAATGGACATTTAGGTTGCTTCCAATTCTTGGCTATTGTAAATAGTGCTGCAATAAACATAGGGGTGCATCTGTCTTTCTCAAACTTGATTGCTGCGTTCTTAGGGTAAATTCCTAGGAGTGGAATTCCTGGGTCAAATGGTAGGTCTGTTTTGAGCATTTTGATGAACCTCCATACTGCTTTCCACAATGGTTGAACTAATTTACATTCCCACCAGCAGTGTAGGAGGGTTCCCCTTTCTCCACAGCCTTGCCAACATTTGTTGTTGTTTGTCTTGTGGATGGCAGCTATCCTTACTGGTGTGAGGTGATACCTCATTGTACATTTAATTTGCATTTCTCTGATAATTAGCGATGTGGAGCATCTTTTCATATGTCTCTTGGCCATCTGTATTTCTTTTTTAGAGAACTGTCTGTTCAGTTCCTCTGCCCATTTTTTAACTGTGTTATTTGTTTTTTGTTTTTGAGGCGTGTGAGCTCTTTATATATTCTGGACATCAGGCCTTTATCGGATCTGTCATTTACAAATATATTCTCCCATACTGTAGGGTTCCTTTTTGTCCTATTGATGGTGTCTTTCGCTGTACAGAAGCTTTTCAGCTTAATGTAGTCCCACTTGTTCATTTTTGCTGTTGTTTTCCTTGCTCGGGGAGATATGTTCAAGAAGAGGTCACTGATGTTTATGTCTAAGAGGTTTTTGCCTATGTTTTTTTCCAAGAGTTTAATGGTTTCATGACTTACATTCAGGTCTTTGATCCATTTTGTGTTTACCTTTGTATATGGGGTTCGACAATGGTCCAGTTTCATTCTCCTACATGTAGCTGTCCAGTTTTGCCAGCACCATCTGTTGAAGAGACTGTCATTTTGCCATTGTATGTCCATGGCTCCTTTATCAAATATTAATTGACCATATATGTTTGGGTTAATTTCTGGAGTCTCTAATCTGCTCCACTGGTCTGTGGCTCTGTTCTTGTGCCAGTACCAAATTGTCTTGATTACTATGGCTTTGTAGTAGAGCTTGAAGTTGGGGAGTGAGATCCCCCCTACTTTATTCTTCTTTTTCAGGATTGCTTTGGCTATTCGGGGTCTTTGGTGTTTCCATATGACTTTTTGAATTATTTGTTCCAATTCATTGAAGAATGCTGCTGGTAATTTGAGAGGGATTGCATCAAATCTGTATATTGCTTTGGGCAGGATGGCCATTTTGACGATATTAATTCTTCCTAGCTATGAGCATGGGATGAATTTCCATTTATTAGTGTCCCCTTTAATTTCTGAAAACTTGTAGTTTTCAGAGCATAAGTCTTTCACTTCTTTGGTTAGGTTTATTCCTAGGTATTTTATTCTTTTTGATGCAATTGTGAATGGAATTGTTTTCCTGATTTCTCTTTCTATTGATTCATTGTTAGTGTATAGGAAAGCTACAGATTTCTGTGTGTTAAATTGTATCCTGCAACTTTGCTGTATTCCGATATCAGTTCTAGTAGTTTTGGAGTGGAGTCTTTAGGGTTTTTTATGTACAGTATCATATCATCTTCAAATAGTGACAGTTTAACTTCTTCTTTCCCAATCTGGATTCCCTGTATTTCTTTGTTTTGTCTGTTTGCTGTGGCTAGGACCTCCAGTACTATGTTAAATAACAGTGGGGAGAGTGAGCATCCCTGTCTGGTTCCCGATCTCAGAGGAAAAGCTTTCAGCTTCTCGCTGTTCAGTATAATGTTGGCTGTGGGTTTATCATATATGGCCTTTATTATGTTGAGGTACTTGCCCTCTATTCCCATTTTGCTGAGAGTTTTCATCATGAATGGATGTTGAATTTTGTGGAATACTTTTTCAGCATCTATGGAGATGATCATGTGGTTTTTGACTTTCTTTTTGATGATGTGGCGGATGTTGTTGATGGATTTTCGAATGTTGTACCATCCTTGCATCCCTGGGATGAATCCCACTTGGTTATGGTGTAGGATCCTTTTGATATACTGTTAAATTCGTTTGCTAATATCTTATTGCGTATTTTTGCATCTACATTCATCAGGGATATTGGTCTGTAATTTTCTTTTCTGGTGGTGACTTTGCCTGGTTTTGGTATTAGGGTGATGTTGGCTTCACAGAATGAGTTTGGGAGTATTCCCTCCTCTTCCAATTTTTGGAACACTTTAAGGAGAATGGGTATTATGTCTTCACTGTGTGTCTGATAAAATTCCGAATTAAATCTGTCCGGCCCTGGGGTTTTGTTCTTGGGTAGTTTTTTGATTAGCATTTCAATTTCTTTGCTCGTAATTGGTTTGTTTAACTTTTGTGTTTCTTCCTTGGTCAGTCTTGGGAGGTTGTATTTTTCTAGGAAGTTGTACATTTCTTCTAGGTTTTCCAGCTTGTTGGCATATAGGTTTTCATAGTAGTCTTTAATAATTCTTTGTATTTCTGTGGAGTCTGTAATGATTTTTCCATTTTAATTTCTGATTCTGTTGATTTGTGTTGATTCTCTTTTTCTCTTAATAAGTTTGGCTAGAGGCTTATCTATTTTGTTTATTTTCTCAAAGAACCAGCTCTTGGTTTTGTTGATTTTTGCTATTGTTTTATTCTTCTCAATTTTGTTTATTTCTTCTCTGATCTTTATTATGTCCCTCCTTCTGCTGATTTTAGGCCTCATTTGTTCTTCTTTTTCCAGTTTCGATAATTGTAATGTTAGGCTATTCATTTGGAATTGTTCTTCCTTCTTCAAGTGTGCCAGGATAGCTATATACTTTCCTCTTAAGACTGCTTTCACTGCGTCCCACAGAAGTTGGGGCTTAGTGTTGTTGTTGTCATTTGTTTCTATATATTCCTTGATCTCTATTTTGATTTGTTCATTGATCCATTGATTATTTAGTAGCATGTTGTTAAGCCTCCATGTGTTTGTGAGCCTTTTTGTTTTCTTTGTAGAATTTATTTCTACTTTTATACCTTTTTGGTCTGAGAAATTGGTTGGTAGAATTTCAATATTTTGGAATTTACTGAGGGTCTTTTTGTGGTCTAGTATGTGGTCCATACTGGACAATGTTCCATGTGCACTTGAGAAGAATGTATATCCTGTTGCTTTTGGATGTAGAGTTCTATAGATGTCTATTAGGTCCATCTGTTCTAGTGTGTTGTTCAGTGCCTGTGTGTCCTCACTTATTTTCTGCCAGGTGGATCTATCCTTTGGGGTGAGTGGTGTGTTGAAGTCTCCTAAAATGAATGCATTGCAGTCTATTTCCCTCTTTAGTTCTGTTAGTATTTGCTTCACATATGCTGCTGCTCCTGTATTGGGTGCATATATATTTAGAATGGTTATATCCTCCTGTTGGACTGAGCCCTTTATCATTATGTAGTGTCCTTCTTTATCTCTTGTTACTTTCTTTGTTGTGAAGTCTATTTTGTCTGATATTAGTACTGCAACCCCTGCTTTCTTCTCACTGTTGTTTGCCTGAAATATGTTTTTCCATCCCTTGACTTTTAGTCTATGCTTGTCTTTGGGTTTAAGGTGAGTTTCTTGTAAGCAGCATATAGATGGGTCTTGCTTTTTTATCCATTGTATTACTCTGTGTGTCTTTTGATTGGTGCATTAAGTCCATTTACATTTAGGGTGACTATTGAGAGATATGTACTTATTGCCATTGCAGGCTTTAGATTCGTGGTTACCAAAGGTTCAAGGTTAGCCTCTTTAGTATCTCACTGCCTAACTTAGCTCGCTTATTGAGCTATTATATACAGTGTCTGGGGTTCTTTTCTTCTCTCCCTTCTTATTCCTCCTCCTCCATTCTTCATATGTTGTGTGTTTTGTTCTGCTCTTTTTAGGAGTGCTCCCATCTAGAGCAGTCCCTGTAGGATGCCCTGTAAAGGTGGTTTGTGGGAAGCAAATTCCCTCAGCTTTTGCTTGTCTGGGAATTGTTTAATCCCGCCATCATATTTAAATGATAGTCGTGCTGGATACAGTATCCTTGGTTCAAGGCCCTTCTGTTTCATTGCATTAAGTATATCATGCCATTCACTTCTGGCTTGTAGTGTTTCTGTAGAGACGTCTGATGTTAGCCTGATGGGTTTTCCTTTATAGGTGACCTTTTTCTCTCTAGCTGCCTTTAAAACTCTTACCTTGTCCTTGATCCTTGCCATTTTAATTACTATGTGTCTTGGTGTTGTCCTCCTTTGATCCTTTCTGTTGGGGGTCCTGTGTAATTCCATGATCTGTTCGATTATTTCCTCCACCAGTTTCGGGAAGTTTTCAGCAATTATTTCTTCAAAGAGACTTTCTATCCCTTTTCCTCTTTCTTCTTCTTCTGGTACCCCTATAATATGAATATTATTCCTTTTGGCTTGGTCACATAGTTCTCTTAGTGTTGTTTCATTCCTGGAGATCCTTTTATCCTATGTCAGCTTCTATACGTTCCTCTTCTCTGGCTTCTATTCCTTCAATGGCCTCTTGCATCTTATCCATTCTGCTTATAAATCCTTCCAGGGTTTGTTTCACTTCTGTGATCTCCCTCCGGACTTCATCCCATTGCTCTTGCATTTTTCTCTGCATCTCTGTCAGCATGTTCATGATTTTTATTTTGAATTCTTTTTCAGGAGGACTGGTTAGGTCTGTCTCCTTCTCAGGTGTTGTCTCTGCGATCTTTGTCTGCCTGTAGTTTTGCCTTTTCATGGTGATAGAGATAGTTTGCAGAGCTGGTACAAGTGACCGCTGGAAGAGCTTCCCTTCTTCTTGGTTTGTGGCTTTCCTCTCCCCCTTCGCAAGGCGCTGGGTTCTTGCAGGTGTGGATGTAGTCTGGATGTT
Source organism: Manis javanica (assembly GCF_040802235.1). NCBI lineage: Eukaryota > Metazoa > Chordata > Mammalia > Pholidota > Manidae > Manis > Manis javanica. Next base: position 62,171,472 of record NC_133166.1, read on the forward strand.
GTCCTGTGCCCTCTGGTCTCTATTTTAGGAAGAGTTTTCTTTGTTATATTTTCATAGCTCTATGTGTTTTTGGGAGGAGATTTCCACTGCTCTACTCATGCCGCCATCCTGGCCCCACCCCCCGAGTAGCAATTCTATAGCATCTTACTATGCTGATAGACAGTGACTACAATTGGATATGTGGGCAGGGGGGGACTTGATAATATGAGTGAATGTAGTAACCACAATGTTGCTCTTGTGAAACCTGCATAAGATTGTATATCAATGATACTTTAATAATAAAAAAAAGACTTGCTTAAGACTGTCATCCTCCACAGAAATCATTAGATTTCTGCAGGGGATAGACCAGTGAATTAAACAGAGGTGTTACAGCGACCACCACCCCTGAATCCTTTAGATCTTTAAAGCTGGCACTGAATTCTGCCAAACCCTACCCTAAGGATGCAACATTTTTTTGCTTTTATTGTTCTGTACTGTCTTGGCCAGGGGATTGGGTGTTGGTGGGGGTGGAGTGGTGGCAGGCAGGGGGTCAGAGGTTTCCACCTGGCCCTCCCCACTATAACTCTTATTTCATAGGCCTATATGAGTGTTGTTCCAACTGCCACATACATCAATTCCCATATACACTTGGCTACAGGGAAAATGACTATATAATTTGTCCATGGATACAGTGGATACTGTGAGCCAGACATTGGCCAGGATTCTATTTATTAACTGGTCTCCATCGGCCCCTACTCTGACTAGGGAAAACATGATGATGCTTTCAGTCTTCAGGCATCAATGTCAATGCAGAACTGTGCCCAATTCTTTGAAATGTGTAGATATTCCCATTTTTTCCATATACAATCCCCTGAGGTAATGACCATATGTCCCTTTAGGATGGAATGTAAGAACCACAGTGGTATGTATTTGCCACAGGGCTTTAGGTCCTTCCTTATAAGGCCTGGCTACCTCATCAGCCCTGGCCTGTAGAGAAGAGCCACCACTAAACTTCTCAATGAGTCTGGTGCCCTTCACACGGGCATATTCCTGGTGTCTTGGTAAAGGGCGTGGAAAGGATCCAGGCCTTCCCATGGATGAATATCCTGCGGTGGGTCTTCTGGCCCTACATTATATGTCAATTCCATCATGACCACTTCTCTAAGGTTCTTCATTCCTTCCCCTACCCTCTACCCTTTTCCAGGGAAACTCAAGTATTTCCACTTCACTAGCCATTAGCTATTGATTTGCTAGGCTCCTAAGTGCCACTCTAACAGTGAGGCTACTCCCCATTTCCTGTGGTCCTTGCTTAGATGTCCTGTGAGTGTGCCCCAAGTCAATAAATTCTAACTTGTCCACCTAATTCTAGGGGTACTCTCCTGGCTCCTGCCAGCACATGCTAGGTAATTCCTACAACTCTTTCAGTATATAGTGTTTTCCTCCCTTACCAGGCCTAGCACATCTCTATCCAGGTTAGGCTGTATTTATGTCTAGCTATCAGCCTGTCAGCCAGGAGAATAGGTGGGAGCAGCTCCTTGTCCAAAATATATAAATGACTCCTACAACTCAAGAATAATAAGACAGATGAACCAATATATTTAGCAAGGCAAAAGACCTGGACAATCACTTTACAAATGAAAATACACAAACACTGAGAGTACATAAAAAGATATTTAACATCACTAGTCATCAGAGAAATAGAAATTTAAACCATAATGAGATATCATATCATACCAACTAAATAGCTAAAATTAGAAAGACTGGTAATACCAAATGTTGACCAGGATTTAAAGCAACCAGAACTCTCATTTGTTCTACAATTTACATATCCTATATAGATGTACACATTTATTATATACATTTAAGATGGTTTGTATACATACTTAACATTCTAACTTTTCATTGTATGTAAATTTTATTTTAGTAAAAATAAAGATAGGAGGGAGTTCTTTTTTGTCCTCTATAGCTCATACTTTTGGTGTAGGAATTTAAAAGGCTATAGATATGAAATATTTTATGTATTTTGAATGAATGAAGTCTGTTTTTCTTTAACAATTATCAAGTATATGCAGTTGGGTTCAATTCTGTCTCATTCAAATATTCTGTCTTTCCATAATCAATCTTTTTTGCACTACTATATATATCAAGTAGTATACAGAAAAAGATAGACTTGATACTGATGTGTTATATCATGGCTTACCATATGTGCTATAGGCAGGATGTGTTTCACGGTGGTTAACTCATTCAATCTTCACATTCACCTTATAAGGTGGTTACTACTATTATCCCCACTTTAGAAAGAAAACTGAGGCAGAGAGAATGCCAATTATTTGATTTCATAGCCCATATGTGTCAGGATTCAAAGATCAGGTCCATGCTCTTAACCACTATGCTGTATATTCTTCTAAATGATGCATGACAATTGAATTTTGATATTAAGGTTTCTAGATTCCAAGATTCCTTTGGAAGTCAGTTTTAATCATTTAAGAAAATGTATCTTTTGCTATCTTTTTCCATCTTTCCATGAGTCAGTCTGAACTTTATTCCTGTTCCTCTAGAGTTGGAATATACAAATTTCTACAAGTAGCCAGGAGCCTTAAGAGTACTACATGCCAGCATCAAACAGCTCAGGCCAAGAAACTTGAGAAGAAACAGTGGATTACAAATTAGGGAAGCTGAGGTCTTGCCTCTGACCAAGTCTGATTTTCTCAGCAAAACCCCAAACTGAAGAGGTTGAACTTTGGACACACTTAAATCTAACATTCTATAGTTCGAATGCATTTCTCCTCTAGTCAGCCCCACTATAACTAACTACTATCCATATCCCTTTGAAAGTTGTAAGGAAAAAATGTAATTTAGTCAAATCCTTCAATATGTGCTGATCCCAAAACAGAAAGAAATATAGTTCAAATACAGTGAGAAATACTTAAGCTTGAATTTCCTGAAGTTAAAAGTATATTAAATATTATAAGTAGTGTTGGGAAAGTGGGTTATCTTTTTGGAAAATAAATACGCTAGAGACAGATTATAAACTGACCATTTAAGGAAACACAGAGTGAGTTCAAACTCAAACACTTGCAGGGGGGTATGCCTTTAATATAGATCTGTGATACCAGCCTCATATAAAAAAGAAGGTACTAAAATGCTTATATTACACTTGAGTATAATAATTGTCTGCCTTTAAAGTATTTTTACACTGCCTTTAAAGTATTTTCTAGTCATAACAAAATCTGTTCAGTGATCCCTGAAATGAAATATAAAAGCATTAGAATAAAATACAAAAGATATATATACATGTGCTTATTTAGTTATTTATATTTATATATGTGTGCACACACATACACACATACAAAACCTTGGACTTTTAGGAAAGGCTTATCTTAAGACATACAATGAAAATATCAGAAAGGATGCATTAACGAACCTGACTGTCTCAACATTTAAAATTTAAACACAAAAGACTAAACAGAATTCAGTAACAAGTGATGAGTGAAAAATATTTATATTACTTATAGCAAACCAAGGATTTACATACAAAATATATAAAGAGCTTCAAAAATCAATAAGTAAAATACAAATGAATCAGGAGGAAAAGTATGCACATATTATAAACAAGTAACTTGAAGAAGAAATGAATATAGCATTTAAAAGACACACAAATCTCCAGAGATTAATGTCATGTGAAAAATGAATCCCAAAAGGTTACATAATCTATGATTCCATTTATATCACATTCTTAAAATGACCAAATTATACAAATGGAGAACAGATGAGTGGTTGCCAGAGGGAAAATTAAGAATGACTATAAAGGGGTAACAGGGAGGACCCTTAGATTGGTACATTAGTTCTGTATCTTAACTGAATTAATGTCAATATCTTGGTTGTGAAATTGTGTTATAGTCTTACAAGATGTTATCATTGAGGGAAACTGGATAAAGGATACATGGATCTCTAGAATTTCTTACAACTACATGGTAATCTACAATAATCTCAAAATTAAAGTTTAATTTAAACATACACACACAGTCCCACAGTGCTTAATTAGTAAATTAAAACTATATTGGGAGAGTACTTTTAACCAAAAAAAAACAAAAACAGATGGGTAAAAACTATACAGGTTAATGATAACAAGTGTTAATAAGGAAGCATTGACTATAATATTCTTCTGGTGGTCATATAAATGGCATTTTTTGAGTACCTTTTTTAGTAATATGTATATTAAAAATTAAACATAAATTGGCCATAACTATGCCAAGTTATTCTTGGTGTCTAGCCAGGAAAGAAGGGAGGAAGGGACTGAAAGGGGGGAAGGGAGAGAGAAAGAGGAAGAGAGAAAGAAAACCACACATGTAAGAGTAAGAACATACTAAGACAGTCATCGTAGCATTAAAAATAGGACTTTTAATCTAAAACTTGTGTGGTTGCTACAATTCTAAGCACCAACTTATTTATCACAAATAGCTCACTTTTCATATCAAGAAACTGTGCATAGTAGTAACTTAAACAGCACAACTCAGCTAGTAAGTGGTGAAACTGGCTCTGTAGTCTGTTCCTAACAGCTACACAGAGCAGCCTTTCACAAAATGAAATGATATATTCTTCACACACACATGTAGACACACACATAAATAAATAGAATATCCTAAAGGTATATGACAAAATAGTAACAGTAGTTGACTTAGGGGAGGAGACAGAGATTTCTGATGATGTTCAGAAATACCTTCATTTTATCTGTATGGCTTCAATCTCTCTTTATCAGCAAGTAATCATAAATTGTCAGTTTACTTAAAGATGTTTAAAGATTGTTATCAATCAGTTTGGATGACTTACTTGAGCAGGCTGCAGGATTTCCCTTGCTGGTCTTAAAAGTACTTTGCTAAACTAAACAATGCCACATAAAATTATATAGTCTTCACATACATTCCAAACAGTTCAAACCTCTGCCATCACACACAACCACGTTACAGGAATAGGGAATGAACAGCATCAACAGCCCGAGAGCATTCAGACTATGAATGCTTTCTGGAAGGAGTGGATGCCATATCCAGTCATTCCTCTCAGGTGATTCAAGTCCAGTCATTCTTTGTAAAAAGAAACAGAATCAGAGTGTTGCTGGAGCTCAAAAGCTTCCAGTCTCAACCTCTCATCTTGGCAAGACCCAAATCTGAATTTAATCAACTCGGCCTACACAGACAGAAGCCCAGAGCTTCAGACTAAAAAAAAAGACTTAGTGTTTTGTGAGTCATTATTATAATACGCATGACATATTCATGAGTGCCATTAAGAAAAAGCAATCCCCACAAATAAAGAAACCCTAACTAAGAGAAAGTGCAGACAGCTTGTGAAGAGAACACATCTGAATCTCCCAGCTGAAAATGAACACTCACAATACCTTGTTCACTGGATTCTCATACTGAATTAATTTAGTAAGCAAAATAAGCTGCAGGACCCAGTTTGTTGTGGGGTTTTCTTCCAAAACTTTATACGTCAACTTCTAAATAAAAAATATGAGATTTACACGTAAAAATGTTAACAGTGGCTCCAGTTTATTGAGTACTGTTTATATGTCAGCACTGTATTAGTCATCTTGATAGTCACTTCTAATCTTCTTTAAATTCTTATAACATTATAACTAGTATTTTCATCTTAATTTTACCAAGGACTTGAACTCATTACAGCTTATTTATTAAGAATAATAATAATCTATTGATTATTCATCTTTACTATTGAATGCTTTACAAATGTATTTGTAGTAGGTACAAATTTCACTTCATAATGCTAGAGTGAAAAATGTCCCATTTATGTCTCTTAAATTAGTTAAATCTACCTCACTGGAGGAAAACTCAAGTTCTGTTGGGAGAGAAAGGAATGTTGGATGAATCTTTTACCTTCCTAGCGAATATAAGAAACTGAAGTTCTTATGCTGTACAAACCATGAAAATGGCCCTGTGGTCTCCAGCCCGTAGTGGCCACTGCCAGCTTGCTTATTTGCCTGTACCTGCCCCATTCCTTGAAAGTGGATGATACCTGTGCTTTTGTTTTAAACTTGGAAACAGAAGTCACTGTGAAAGCCCAGAAGCTAATAGCCATGGAAGTATCTCCCCTAGCTACACAGAGGAGTTTGCTAGATGAACACAGCTATCGCCCCAGGGGCACTGCAAGAGTGGAGGGTGTCATTTCCTACCCTGCCCCTCCCATAAAACCTGCCTCTTTGCATCCTTTTCCTAGTCTTGGAAGAAGATTCCCCCAACCAGCTCTAGTCTGTGTTTTTCCCTTTCATATCTACTGTGTTACCGATGTCTCTTGGTTTCTCTCATTGGAGAAATCAGAGGTTCCCCTAACCCTCTGAAGAGTCAACTCAGGCTGCATTTGGAAGTTACCGGGAGGGAATCACCCAGATGTCTGAGGGATAAACTGTCTTCTAGCATCTAAGTCTAAGTAAAGCTGTAATCCAAATATAAAAGGACTTGATTATTTCATCTATCATATCCTTCTCCTCAGAGTATGAACCATTTTATATCATGCCAAGACAAAAAAAAATCCTCAGCCTCCCCTATAAAGGAACTTTTTAATAAGACTGAGTGAATCAGTTTCTGAAGTTTCTTTTTTGCACATGGGATGTAGAACCCTCTACTGTAATTCTTGAACATGAGAACTCCACTATGTCTTTGTCTTGTTCCTGGAAAGTAACATGCCTACTTAGCTTTTCCGCTGGTAGTACTTGTTAACCAATCTAAGAAAGGCAAAGGAAAAAAACAGGACTTGAAGCAAAGGAGTGTCAAGTGGAACAACAATTTTAGCAAAAAAACATTCTTGAGTAAAATTACTAAATCATTTTTTTTCTTTAGCAAAGTCTAACCTAAAAACTCACTCTCAGTAACTCCCAAAAATGACAAAAGAAGTAGACACTCTTCCAGGCTGATGGCGCTTGCTTTCTCTCTCATACTGACTGGCTCTCTAACTTCCTTCTAGGACTTTAGGAATCATGTCCAAAGATGGCTCTCTGCCGTAGTGTGTTTTAATAGAAGCACTGGTCACATTTTTATCACTTTGGAGACACATCTGAGAATGCACGACATCTCACAGATACATTACCTTATAGATGTGTACAAGCGCAAGCAAAAAGTGAAGAAGGAAGCATTCACTAAATGCTACAATGCTCCAACATCATGTGGATCCTTCAACTAGACACCAGAAGCTGTGTCATTGAATCAGTGGGCTTGGTAGAGTAGATTGTGAGCTACAGTTTTATTTTTTCATTATTTGGGAAAATGGTTATAACTTATTTTAGGATTATACTATGGAAATAGTAAAAGTAGCTTGATAAGTGGGGGATAATTATGTAACTATGTAATTACATGATAATATATGTAAATCTACATGAAATAAAGCAATATTATAACCATACTTTGGAACTATTTTACCATATAAAGAATCCATCTCTGGTATGAGTAATCCTCCCTCTTTTATTATATTGCATGCTGTGCTATTTCATGTATCAAAATTTGTGACATGGTGCTCATTGGTGTGACTGAGCACAGTGAAGGAAATGGGGTGTCTGAGACCTGTATCCAGGGAGAGGAAGGGGAGCACTCAGGGAACACATGTGTGTGTCTCACAGCTTAGAACGCAGAGGGTCCATGAGTTTCCTCTACTAATGACATCTACCAAGGGCATTTAGAAGTCACCTCATTAGCGACAATTTGGTTACTAGTATTTAGTGATACTGTGACAAAAAGAAAGATCAGTTTCCCCTTTTCTTGGTATCCTCAAATGAAAGGACACTGGCCCTTTTCTTTGTAAGGGTTTTACTGATAAATGCACATTTCATTTGAGCCAATACATATTTATACTTCGTTTCCTACAGGCAAGACATTCCACACTGGAATTAGGATTCTGCAGTGCCTTAGACAGACATATGAACTGTCACCACAGGAAAAAAAGAAGAAAAAACAAAGCAAAAGGCAGATTTAGAATAAGTTACAATGATGATTTTTTTTAATATGTAAACATCTTGAGTCATTGGGAACACAAAGATGACTAAGACACAATGCACACCCTCAAAAGGTTCACAGTCCCAGGAGGGAGGCAGACATATGACAGGTAATCACAATACTATGCTGTGTTTTAATAAGTGCTTAGTTGCCTCATTGAAGCCCAAAAATTCAATTAACTAAGTTACCCAGCCAAGGATTCTTAACTGTTTTATAACATAAATGACTATTTATGATCTACAACATCCTTGTTGCTGACATTACCAGCTCCTGCCCAGCCTAAAACGCATTTCTTTTCCCTAAAATGGTCTGCCTCATGTCCGGCGTAGGCAGAAAAGCTTTTGTTGAGGGCAGCCAGGAAGTTGCTCAGGATTTTGTGTGTATGTATTTTCAGTAGAGTCATGATTATGCCATCTCAAAGAGAGGAAATAATAGATCCATTTCTTCTAATGGAGAGACAGTGTGTAGTTTAAAGATGGTTTATTAGCTTCCTTCCTATGATACACAAGAGCTATTTGGATACATAACTCACCTCACAGGTCCAGAGCTGGACTCATAAACTGCAGCCACACTTTTTCCCCACCTTTTTGACTAAATAGTAGCTACTTTACAGATACAGCCCCATTATATATGATGTTAATAAATGTGGCATGCTGACTGTCTGCTCTTTAAGTGACTCTGCTAACCTGGATACATTATCAGAGATTTATATTGCTGCATAAAATCTGAGAGGAATGCAGGGAAATGACTTTATAGATAGAATTAGAATGGGCTATCTCTCTTACACTTAGACATGGTAGGAGGAGAGCTGTCCAGAGGCATTTGTAAAGGACAAGAGAGGGCAAAAATAACAAAAAAAAATTTGGTGGCAGATATCTGCAGTTTTGCCAATGTGGCTGATTCTGTATTAGGCTTTGGTTACAAAACTCCCTACTTGTCTTGATGAAAGAAAAAGTCTCTGGTGAAAATTAACTTACTATGCCCTTCTATAGTCTTTAAAGTCTCTCTATAATCTATTTTGAAATCCCAATTAATGAACTGAAACCTAGTACTAAGTGCTTAATACATATTTTTTAAATGAATGAGCAACAAACTATAAAGTTCCTAAAGTCTGTGATCACTTTTCTATCTCTTACATCCAGAGGGATGCCTAGTACCTAAATAAGAAAATTATTATTTGTTTCATGAATAGATGGTATAAATAACATTATGTTTTACTATTCACTGGTACTATATAGACTCCAATCCAGCCCTATTATCTGATCCTGAAAGATGACAAGCAATATTCTATGGACATTTCACAAGTAAACAGCTCAAGTTAAAAAAAAATGAATTGATTTGGATGATACTAAATTATAAATTATTAAAATGACAGAAACAGAAACCCTGGGATGGAACAATGTGTATAAACAAGATAGCACATTTAAAAGCAAGATAATCATGTCAGCTTGCTTCAGCTTCCAGAGAAAAGTCAAGGACTCCAACTTCCAGCCTGGAGCCATAGCATGTTGGATCATAACCTTATTCCTTAATCACCCACCCTGGAGCTTCAGGTCTTCCGAGTTGTGCTCTCTCTGGTGAAAGTTAATACCTTCTTATCTTCCAAAGGTATACTACCTCTAATGCTTTTGCTTTCACCATATCCTCATCTACTAACCATGAGCCACAGTCCTCATATATACCTAGCTTTTTTTTTTATTATAACACAATGGAAAAAAGACCCATATGTACAGGATACTCATTATTTCAGTCAGATACGGCTACTCAGGTTATCAATGCCTTTACCAGCTTGAAATGTATGACCAATGCTAACTCAAATTTAAAACCGTTCATCTTACTTGCCCATATTTTTCTAATTAGACAATTAGTCCTATAGCTTGCAAATGCTTGTGACAAAGTGCAAACTCACTTTAGCCGACATGTACCTCTGTCTACTTCTCATGCCCTGGATAGACTTTTTCTTCCACTGCATATCCTCCTCTTATTCCTGTTATGCTTTTCAGGATACTTCCTCTGAACTAGATCAAGTAGGAAAAGACTCATCCCAAGTGTCTTGCTTTACTGCAAGTTTAGTATCTTCCTTTATGATACATTATAGCATCTTCTATCAGTTAGCTTTTGCTGCATAACAAAGAACTCCAAAATCTACTGGTTTAAAACAATAATAATTTATTTGCTTATGATTTTATGGGTTGGCAATTTGATTAGGGCTCACCTAGGACAATTCATCTTTGCTCCTTATGATGTTAGCTGGTCTCACTCAAATATCTAAGAACCTCAGGTAGTAAAGCTGGGACATATGGGGCCGCTCTCCACATAGTCCCATTATCCATCAGGGTAGCCTAGGCTTGTACACAGGATCATAGGACTTTCTTACAAATGTGAGTGCTGCAAAACCTCCAAGGTCTAGACTTAGGTATTGCCTGACATCCCTTCTGCCACATTTTATTTGTTAAAAGATGTCACCGGGGCAGCCTGATTCAAGGGACTAAGAAAATGGATTCAATCTCTTGATAAGAAGAGAAACAAATAACTGGTGGCCTTTTTTTGCAATTTATTATGTTTTAATTGAAAAAAAACCCATAAGCCTCAAGCACAGTTAAAGTAAAATTTTAGCAAATAATTGCTAAAATTTCTTAAACACTAGTGCCAGGCATTAACCACTTCACATAATACACAGTATTCCATTCTTGCCCAGTGAAATAGATAAGGGGTTAGCAAATTATGGCCTGTGCACCAAATCCAGTCTGTTGCCTGTACTTATTTCTGTTACAACCCATAAGCAAAGAATGTTTTTTACATCTTTAAATGGTTGTGAGAAAATGCAAAAGAAAAACATTTCATGACACATGAAAATTATAAGAAATTCAAATTCCAGTGTCCAAAAAAAGGGTTTAGCTAGAATGCAGTCATGCCCATTTACCTTCACATTTTCTAGATCTGCTTTCACACAACAGCAGAACTGAGTAATTACATCATGGACCACATAGCCTGCAAAACCTAAAATATGTATTATGTAACCCTCTACAGAAAGTTCCCTGACCTCTAAACTAGATATTATCTCCCTGATATTAATTAGGAAACTAAAGCTTTAAAAACCTAAGTAACACAGAGACAGTTTGAACTCAGGTCTGCATAACTCCAAAACTCATGCTGCACACCCAGCAAAATAACAGTAACTGTCATTTGTTGGCTACGTACTTGTGTCATAATGCCTAATCCTTATCCCCAATGCATAGATAAAGAGCTGAAAGGCAAATTATGGCATAATTTGATAAATTCTATATGACTAGTGAGTGGCAGAGCTAAAATGCAAAATCAGGTATCTCAAGACTTCAAAGCCTGAGCTCCCAGTAAAAGGTACATTTGTAATGGAGAAATATGACAGACACCACCTAACCAAGCTGTCAAACTAAATATCACCAATAACAGGGCAAATGGACCTTGCACACCTTCTGATGTCAGACACGGGGGAGATAATGTCACCCATGCAATACTACAGTCAAATTGTTTAATCCTCAATTAACTCGTAAGGAAATAATTAGATACATTCAAATCAAAAGACATTCTGCCAACAACCAACCTTGGCTCTTCAAAAAGTCATAATCATGAAAGATAATAAAAGAGTAGGGAATGTTTCTCAGTTGAAGAAAATTAAAGAGGCATAATGAGTAAATGCTGTGTGTGATTCTTGAATGGATCCTGAATCAAAAGAAAAATGTAAAAGACAGTATTGATACAATTGGAGAAATCTGAATATGGAGTATATATTAAAAATAGTATTATATCACTGTTGAATTTCCTGAATGTGATTATTATCATTGCACTGTGATTATGGAGAATGTCTTGAGGATATATTTTTAAAGTGTTTATTGACAGTGTCATGATGTCTGACTCACACATACACACATGCCCCCCAAAAATTAAGTTAGTATGGAATATGTCTGTGTTGTGTGTTCAGACAGAAAGAAAGAGGAAGGGAGGGACAGAGAGACGGAGGAAAGAATAGCAGAAAATCTTAGCATTTGGTGAATCTAGGTTAAGGGCATATGGATGTACTCTCCTTGCTGATATTCTGTACCCACAGCTTTGCTCTTACCACTATACCGCTCTTATGCTTTTAAACATACACACACACAAAAAAAATCCTAGTTCACTCTCCTCGCTCTTCTCATAGGGCCCCCTCTGCTCCCAAATGCAAACACAGGTTTTGTGTATTTCTGAAACTGAGGGGATATACCTCAGGACATCAGACAACCAGGCAGTTGTAAAAGGACTTCTGTTCATGCCTTACAAGAAGTTTTGACACTCTAAGGAGGTTAAAGTCTCCTTTCAACTTGTCATATTGCGCTAGTTTAAAACCTCTAAGTACACCGACCCCACTTTTCACAAGCAATTTCCCACAGGCATCTGTGTTTAGAACACACACAGACAGGCTGCTGTAAGTGCCCATTAGTCTTCAAACCTGAAATGCTCCCCACTCCCAAGGTGAATTATGGGGAAAAATACATACTACCTCAAATGAAAAATAGCAAAATACATCAAGAGTTTAAAAGGCAGGAGTTGAACAAGATGATCCCATTTCATGCTACATTAATACATCACTCTAATTTTGTATCAGAATGAGCCTTCATACTTCCCATCCAGAATTCTGAAATACGTTGCTATCCAAGCAAGTAAATCTACTCCAAAAATGGGGAGGGGTAGGGTATGCGGATTATGCCTGAAGTTTAAGAACTTGTCCAGAGTGTTCAGACCAATGAGTGGTGAGAGAGAATAGGAATGAGGGAGGGAGGAAAGGAAAGCAAGGAAGAAGGAAGGGCAGGGCAGGGCAGAACCCCTACCCCATTCTAGCCTAAGCAAATTCATGCCCACAAACTGCTTTTGTTCTCCTGGAGAGAATATATAGCTTGGTGAAGAGCCTGGGCGCTTGTGTTAGTCCACCTGGAATTTATTCTTGTCTCTGGCACTTACCAGCTGTGGGGGTCTTGGTCTCAGACAGGACATAAACTGTCTGTATGCCAGTTTCTCCATCATAAAATGGTAATAACAATACTGCTTAGCCCTAGAGTTACCAAGAAGAGTTACATTTAGAACAGTGTCTCATACATAACAATGAACTTTTAGCTATTATTATTGCAATAATTTCAGATCAAGTATGAGGAAAATGTAAATCATCCCAGGTCCTAGTGTCACCATGTCACATAGCCATCAAATTATCTCACCAATAATTCTTGAGAAAAAAATAAATTTTGAGGTCTCTTACTTCTACTCTCCTTCAAGGGATTAATCTATATATGATCAATTTATTTCAAACTAAATCCCACAAGCAGAACCACGTTGTAACCCATGTACCTCGTCAGTCTGTACCTGCAAACTAAGGCCAACTTTTCTTTCAGTGATCAGTTTCTTGCAGTGCCAAACCCCCTTAGCCTAACTGCCAAAAATTAACTTCCGCTCAAAGTGCCCCTTCTTTTTTGGAGACCTTAAGCAGACACACAGCAACACCTTAGTCTGTGAGGGACACTCTCCACAGCATCCTTCCTCCTCTGCTTCCTCAGGAGCCATTTGGGAAAGCCTCAACTCCTTGGAGACCATATCCCTCACGTGAAGTCTCATATATAGGCAAAGGGTGGTGTCGTTATATGCCTCCGAAGCTGGCTTCTTTGATGGATGTCTGTTTGTTGATGTGCTTTTCTTCCCTTGGTGATAGTACCCAGTGGTTGTCCTCTTGGTGAGCCATGCCTCCATCACTATCAACCTGCATAGTTTGGGTGTCCTTGACTCTGATACCAGCATGGGACACCATTCAGACTAGTAAGAGCAAGGCCCAAGAGTTTTGTGACAACTCTTGATGAAAATAGGAGATTAAAATGAAAACCCAGAATTGCTGGTAGCCACCTTGCCATCACAAAGGAGTCAGACTCAGACATCGAGTAGGGACCTAATATAGAGGAAAACCAAGCTGAAGTAATAGAAAGATACTTGGTGGTAAAGACCTCATTTGAGCCTCAGGATTCAGCCATGACTGAACCTAAAAGATTCAGCCCAGTATATTTCCATTAATAGAACAGATGTCCTTTTTGCTTTAATCAGTTTGGGTTGAATTTTACTGTTACCTGACACTGAAAGCATTCTGAATGATACTATTGTTTGGAGTATTAAGAGATTTCTGGGTTCCATAGACAAGTATGAGGGACTTCCTTCCAAACCCTATGTCCAACTTAGTCATTAGGCCTCAAGAAAGCTCTATGTATGCTTATGGTCTTCCAAAAATCTGATCATATTCTAGTTCTCATTTTGGCTAATCATAAGGAATTTCAAAGCCAACCCAGTTGCCCTGGCCCAAAACAGACACTAAAATATCATCTTGTGCTCTTCTATTACCAGCCTGACCCACTCCCCGAAGCAAAAATCCTCCTTCCTGAACAAGTACAAGACAGAACCTGTTATACATCTCAAGGATAGAAACAGGTACAGGTGAGAGTCATGAATGGAAATTATTACTTAGCCTGTCAGAAATGCCCTGGTACATTGCTTATGTTTGTGCTGTATGAACTACATTTTTTGCTTGATAATCACACACTAAGATCATGTGCTACCCAACATTTTCAAAGAGGCTTACTCATAACTTTGGACCCCCAACTATGTGTTTCCCACAAAGTACAATGTTAAAATGCATTCTCCCACTACTAGGTTCGTAGAAACATGGCTTGCTCTGGGAAGAATAGAGAATTTAGCTTAAGTATAGTAGCAAAAAGGAGTTGGTCAAATATGACTCAGTCACGTGTGGCCATTCAAGACAAATCTACACCAACATTTAAATCACCTAGTCTTTCACACAGGCATAAAAATCAATTTTTCCTCCATTGTTTTCTACTGTTATCTCCTAGAAAACTCAGGATGTAACTTTTAATAATAATCATCAGTGATATCACCATGGGCCAACAGCCTTGATATTCTTCCATTTGATAAATTTAATGAAACAGTGGAGCATATTGATGTTTCTTTCCACCATCAATTTTTCTTGCTATTGAATTTCACCCTTTTTTGTCTTCCCACTTCTCCCAATTGTTAAGGTCATTTTCAATTTCAATCCTGTTTCTAAGGCATTAGCTAGCATATCCAGCTTGCTGTAAATGGGATAAGCACACTCATTTTGCTATCCAAGACATTAATGAAATTTTTAAGTACCACAACAGAACTTCTCTGAAAGTGTCTTCTCTCCCTACTTTCAAGTCAGAATGACCCATTGACAAATAATTTCAATTTGAATCAGCCCTGTACTTAACAGTAAAATGAGCTAAACTCTTATTTTCTCAGGTTCTTGATGGATATGACATGTGGGACTGGATTTTAGAAGCTTATGGAGCCATAATGAAGGGTTGAAACACATCCATTTGCCCTTATCTGACAAAATAAAAAACAGCAACTCTATCAGGTAGTACACCTAATCTTTCAGACTTTTTTTCTATTGTCCCTAAGGCCCTTGAGTCTTTAGCTGTTTTCTGAGTACCCAATCCTAATGTGTTGGAAGCAGTATGAATTTGGAGCCAAATACACCCAGGGCTAAATCATACTCCTGCCACTCTGTAGAATTTCGGGGAGGAGGGGGGGGGGGAGGAAGCTTTTCTTAAACCCCTGAACCTGTTTCCTCATCTGTAAAATGGGCATAATTCTTAGCTCTTAATGTTGTTTCAAGGACAAGCAATATGACTTTTCCAGAATAAAAATTCAATAAAAAGAATGGTCCCCCTTTTTTGTCTCATTTGGAAGGCTGTGTCAACATTATACAATCTCCCTGCAGTCAGAGGAAACTTTAGCCACCTGCATAATACACTTGTGTGAAACACAACTATCTATTCCAATGGATTTCATATGTCTGGACCCTTCTAATTTCTTATACCCTGGGATTGGAGGGGGGCAGTGTAGCTTCAAGCATTGCCTTTGAGTCAATCAGGGTGAATCTGACTATGCCACTTGTTAATTATGGACCTCAGAAAATTTTCTTAAAACTCTCAAAGTCTGTTTTCCCTTCTTAAAAAGTAGATGATAACAGTATGTGGTTCATACCTTTCTTTTAAGGGTCTCTTTTAAGACTAGACACTAAGACACTAGATTTGAAGCACTGAGCACAGTCTTTGGCTCATAGCAGCATTCAACAAATTGATGCTATAACATAATCTTGTAATTCTCTTTGGAATCTTGCCCATATGAAATGAATTCTTATGTATCTGTTAGAATTCCTTTCACGTCCCAACTTCTCTTTGATTAAATAGTACACTCCATGCAAATATGCACCAGGCCTTTTTTGTTCAATATTAGAGTTCCTGCTCCTAAAACAGTGCCTGTCATATAGTAAATGCTCAATAAGAAATTATTGATTAAATAATGGAGGAATGAATGAATGCACTTATCTTTGACTTCATGCCAGTGAAATTTGAGGGCAGCTGTTTATTGAACCTATGAACTTTCAGTAGCATGACCACCATCTCTGACTCCTTAATTAAAGCTTTCCAATTTTCCAAAGTATATCAGAGTTCAGAATAAAAAGACCCAGCAGCATGGTACCTATGTCACAATATGGTGTTGCACACTTAAAAATTTGTTAAGCTCATGTGTGTTTGTTAAGATAGCGTGTAAAGCTTTCTCACTTTAAAAACAGAGGGAGCAGGGAGGAGCCAAGATGGCAGCATGAGTAGAGCAGCAGAAATCTCCTCCCAAAACCACATATATCTATGAAAATATAACAAAGACAACTCTTCCTAAAATAGAGACCAGAGGACACAGGACAACATCCAGACCACATCCACACCTGCGAGAACCCAGCAACTCACGAAGTGGGAAAGACATAAGCCCTGGCCAGGGGGACCCGAGCACCCCTCCCCCCAGCTCCTGGCGGGAGGAGAGGAGTCAGCAGGGAGGGAGAAGGAGCCCAGGACTGCTGAACACCCAGCCACAGGATTCCGGACCAGAGCACAGACACAGTGCATGTGTGGGGTCCTGGATACAAGGGAAACAGGGTGGCAGGACCGGTGAGCAGGTGCCTGAGGCCGACACCGGAGAACAAAGAAACAGGAGCAGCCATTGTTTTTTTAGGGTTTTTTTTGGTGAGTGCTTTTTGGAAGTCTTAAAGGGACAGGGACCCCAATACTAAGGAAACAGGACATGACCAGTGAGCGGGTGCCTGAGACCAGCACCTGAGGACAAAGAAAATCGTGCTTTTTTTATTATTATTTATTTATTTATTTATTTATCTATTTATTTATTTTGCTGTTGTTGTTTTGGTTTGGAGAGTGCTTTTTTGGAAGTCTTAAAGGGGCAGGGCGGGGCACATAGTCCAGAGGCAGGGAATCTGGGGATCTCTGGGCACTCTAACCACCTGGGCAGCAGGGAGCACAGACGCCCCTTACGGAGATAAATAGCATCCTGGCTGCTCACCCTCCAATGGGGCTCCACCATTGTGGAGCCACAGCCCGAGCCAGGTCACGCCCACAGCAACAGCAGAGATAAACTCCATTGCAGCCGGGCAAGAAAGCAGAAGCCCTGTCTGCGCACAGCTGCCCATCACAAGCCACTACAGGTCGCTATTCTCCCAGGAGAGGAAGGCCACAAACCAACAAAAAGGAAAGCTCTTCCAGCTGTCACTCATACCAGCTCTGCAAACTATCTCTATCACCATGAAAAGGCAAAACTACAGGCAATCAAAGATCACAGAGTCAACACCTAAGAAGGAGACAGACCAAACCAGTCTTCCTGAAAAAGAATTCAAAATAAAAATCATACACAAGCTGACAGAGAAGCAGAGAAATATGCAAGAGCTAAGGGATGAAGTCCGGAGGGAGATCACAGATGCCAGGAAGGAGATTAAAGAAGTAAAACAAACCCTGGAAGGATTTATAAGCAGAATGGATAAGATGTAAGAGGACATTGAAGGAATAGAAACCAGAAGAGGAATGGATAGCAGCTGACATAGAGAGAGATAAAATGATCTCCAGGAATGAAACAATACTAAGAGAACTATGTGACCAATCCAAAAAGAACAATATCTGTATCATACGGGTTGTATCAAAGGGATAGAAAGTGTCTTTGAAGAAATAATTGCTGAAAACTTCCCCAAACTGGGGGAGGAAATAATCAAACAGACCACAGAAATACAGAAAACCCCAAAAGAAAGGATCCAAGGAGGACAAGACCAAGACACATAATAATTAAAATGGCAAGGATCAAAAGGACAAGCAAAGAGTTTTAAAGGCAGCTAGAGAGAAAAAGGTCACCTATAAAGGAAAACCCATCAGGCTAACATCAGACTTCTCGACAGAAACCCTACAGGCCAGAAGAGAATGGCATGACATATTTAATGCACTGAAACAGAAGGGCCTTGAACCAAGGATACTGTATCCAGCACGACTATCATTTAAATATGATGGCAGGATTAAACAGTTCCCAGACAAGCAAAAGCTGAGGGAATTTGCTTACCACAAACCACCTCTACAGGGCATCTTACAGGGACTGCTCTAGATGGGAGCACTCCTAAAAAGAGCACAGAACAAAACACACAACATATGAAAAATGGAGGAGGAGGAATAAGAAGGGAGAGAAGAAAAGAATCTCCAGACAGTGTATATAACAGCTCAATAAGTGAGCTAAGTTAGGCAGTAAGATACTAAAGAGGCTAAACCTGAACCTTTGGTAACCACGAATTTAAAGCCTGCAATGGCAATAAGTACATATCTCTCAATAGTCACCCTAAATGTAAATGGACTTAATGCACCAATCAAAAGACACAGAGAAATAGAATGGATAAAAAAGCAAGACCCATCTATATGCTGCTTACAAGAAACTCACCTCAAACCCAAAGACATGCACAGACTAAAAGTCAAGGGATGGAAAAACATATTTCAGGCAAACAACAGTGAGAAGAAAGCAGGGGTTGCAGTACTAATATCAGACAAAATAGACTTCAAAACAAAGAAAGTAACAAGAGATAAAGAAGGATACTACATAATGATAAAGGGCTCAGTCCAACAAGAGGATATAACCATTCTAAATATATATGCACACAACAGAGGAGCACCAGCATATGTGAAACAAATACTAACAGAACTAAAGGGGGAAATAGACTGCAATGCACTCATTTTAGGAGACTTCAACACACCACTCACCCCAAAGGATAGATCCACCAGACAGAAAATAAGTAAGGACACACAGGCACAGAACAACACACTAGAACAGATGGACCTAATAGAAATCTATAGAACTCTACATCCAAAAGCAACAGCATATACATTCTTCTCAAGTGCACATGGAACATTCTCCAGAATAGATGACATACTAGACCACAAAAAGAGCCTCAGTAAATTCCAAAATATTGAAATTCTACAACCATCTTTTCAGACCACAAAGGTATAAAACTATAAATAATTTCTACAAAGACAACAAAAAGGCTCACAAACACATGGAGGTTTAACAACATGCTTCTAAAAAATCAATGGATCAACGAACAAATCAAAATAGACATCAAGGAATATATAGAAACAAATGACAACAACAACACAAAGCCCCAACTTCTGTGGGACGCAGTGAAAGCAGTCTTAAGAGGAAAGTATATAGCAATCCAGGCATAATTGAAGAAGGAAGAAAAATCCCAAATGAATAGTCTAACATCACAATTATTGAAACTGGAAAAAGAAGAACAAATGAGGCCTAAAGTCAGCAGAATGAGGGACATAATAAAGATCAGAGAAGAAATAAACAAAATTGAGAAGAATAAAACAATAGCATAAATCAACGAAACCAAGAGCTGGTTCTTTGAGAAAATAAACAAAATAGATAAACCTCTAGCCAAATTTATTAAGAGAAAAAGAGAATCAACACAAATCAACAGAATCAGAAATGAGAATGGAAAAATCACGACAGACTCCACAGAAATACAAAGAATTATTAAAGCCTACTATGAAAACCTATATGCCAACAAGCTGGAAAACCTAGAAGAAATGGACAACTTCCTAGAAAAATACAACCTCCCAAGACTGACCAAGGAAGAAACACAAAAGTTAAACAAACCAATTACGAGCAAAGAAATTGAAGCATTAATCAAAAAACTACCCAAGAACAAAACCCCAGGGCCGGACGGATTTAACTCAGAATTTTATCAGACACACAGAGAAGACATAATACCCATTCTCCTTAAAGTTTTCCAAAAAATAGAAGAGGAGGGAATACTCCCAAACTCATTCTATGAAGCCAACATCACCCTAATACCAAAACCAGGGAAAGACCCCACCAAAAAAGAAAATTTCAGACCAATATCCCTAATGAATGTAGATGCAAAATTAATAAAATATTAGCAAACAGAATTCAACAGCATACCAAAGGATCATACACCATGACCAAGTGGGATTCATCCCAGGGATGCAAGGATGGCACAACATTCGAAAATCCATCAACATCATCCACCACATCAACAAAAAGAAAGACAAAAACCACATGATCATCTCCATAGATGCTGAAAAAGCATTTGACAAAATTCAACATCCATTCATGATAAAAACTCTCAGCAAAATGGGAATAGAGGGCAAGTACCTCAACATAATAAAGGCCATATATGATAAGCCCACAGCCAACATTATACTGAACAGCAACAAACTGAAAGCATTTCCTCTGAGATCAGAAACTAGACAGGGATGCCCACTCTCCCCATTGTTATTTAACATAGTACTAGAGGACTAGCCATGGCAATCAGACAAAACAAAGAAATACAAGGAATCCAGATTGGTAAAGAATAAGTTAAACTGTCACTATTTGCAGGTGATATGATATTGTACATAAAAAACCCTAAAGACTCCACTCCAAAACTACTAGAACTGATATCGGAATATAGCAAAGTTGCAGGATACAAAATTAACACACAGAAATCTGTAGCTTTCCTATACACTAACAATGAACAAATAGAAAGAAATATCAGGAAAACAATTCCATTCACAATTGTATCAAAAAGAATAAAATACCTTGGAATAAACCTAATCAAAGAAGTGAAAGACCTAAGCCCTGAAAACTACAAGTCACTCTTAAGAGAAATTAAAGGGGACACTAACAAATGGAAACTCATCCATGCTCATGGCTCGGAAGAATTAATATCATCAAAATGGCCAAACTGCCCAAAGCAATATACAGATTTGATACAATCCCTCTCAAATTACCAGCAACATTCTTCAATGAACTGGAGCAAATAATTCAAAAATTCATATGGAAACACCAAAGACCCCGAATAGCCAAAGCAATCCTGAAAAAGAAGAATAAAGTAGGGGGGATCTCACTCCCCAACTTCAAGCTCTACTACAAAGCCACAGTAATCAAGACAATCTGGTACGGGCACAAGAACAGAGCCACAGACCAGTGGAACAGATTAGAGACTCCAGACATTAACCCAAACATATATGGTCAATTAATATTTGATAAAGGAGCCATGGACATACAATGGCAAAATGACAGTCTCTTCAACAGATGGTGCTGGCAAAACTGGACAGCTACATGTAGGAGAATGAAACTGGACCATTGTCTAACCCCATATACAAAGGTAAACTCAAAATGGATCAAAGACCTGAATGTAAGTCATGAAATCATAAAACTCTTAGAAAAAAACATAGGCAAAAACCTTTTAGACATAAACATGAGTGACCTCTTCTTGAACATATCTCCCTGGGCAAGGAAAACAACAGCAAAAATGAACAAGTGGGACTATATTAAGCTGAAAAGCTTCTGTACAGCAAAAGACACCATCAATAGAACAAAAAGGAACCCTACAGTATGGGAGAATATATTTGTAAATGACAGATCCGATAAAGGCTTGACGTCCAAAATATATAAAGAGCTCACATGCCTCAACAAACAAAAAACAAATAATCCAATTAAAAAATGGGCAGAGGAACTGAACAGTTTTCCAAAAAAGAAATACAGATGGCCAACAGACACATGAAAAGATGCTCCACATCGCTAATTATCAGAGAAATGCAAATTAAAACTACAATGAGATATCACCTCACACCAGTAAGGATAGCTGCCATCCAAAATACAAACAACAACAAATGTTGGCGAGGCTGTGGAGAAAGGGGAACCATCCTACACTGCTGGTGGGAATGTAAATCAGTTCAACCATTGTGGAAAGCAGTATGGAGGTTCATCAAAATGCTCAAAACAGACCTACCATTTGACCCAGGAATTCCACTCCTAGGAATTTACCCTAAGAACGCAGCAATCAAGTTTGAGAAAGACAGGTGCACCCCTATGTTTATCACAGCACTATTTACAATAGCCAAGAATTGGAAGCAACCTAAATGTCCATCGGTAGATGAATGGATAAAGAAGATGTGGTACATATACACAATGGAATACTACTCAGCCATAAGAAGAGGGCAAATCCTACCATTTGCAGCAACATGGATGGAGCTGGAGGGTATTATGCTCAGTGAAATAAGCCAAGCGGAGAAAGAGAAATACCAAATGATTTTACTCATCTGAGGAGTATAAGAACAAAGGGAAAACTGAAGGAACAAAACAGCAGCGGAATTACAGAACCCAAAAACTGACTAACAGGTACCAAAGGGAAAGGGACTGAGGAGGATGGGTGGGTAGGGAGGGATAAGGGGTGGGAAGAAAAAGGGGGTATTAAGATAAGCATGCATGGCAGGGAGGGAGAAAGGTGAGGGCTGTACAACACAGAGAAGACAAGTAGTGATTCTACAACATTTTGCTGTGCTGATGGACAGTGACTGTAAAGGGGTTTATGGGGGGACCTGGTATAGGGGAGAGCCTAGTAAACATAATATTCTTCATGTAAGTGTAGATTAAAGATTTAAAAAAAAAGAAAGAAAGAAAGAAAAGGGGGATTACTCCTTGATAGGATAAAACTAACGGTAAATCAACAATTAATGCAACCTTTAAATATCCTTAATTTTGATCACTTAAAAGGTGTCAGATGATCAGCTATGGAGGTACACTTTTCTGACAATATTCCTTTCTCTTAAAAAAAAAAAGCAGTTCCTATGTGGTGACCGCCAATGAGTTCTACACAATGGTATAAAGGGCATATCAAAGTGTGGGCAAAGGGTCTCTTTGTGTTTATACAGAGGATCAAAGCCTAATTTGGCTACCCAGAAAATGAACTAAGATACGATATGAAGAAGAACTTCCAAAATCAGCACTCTCTGGAAGACTCATACCAGAAGATGATCATCAAAAAACCTCTACAAAGAACCAGGCGATGCTGCAGTTGTAGCTGCACTCATCCCACCGGTTCCTGGACTTGCCATTGGAATGAAGAAGGAGATATCTAAGCTGGCCTGTGCATACAGTAAAACAACAAATTTGACTGGATCTATACTGTTGGAATTCAACCAAGAATTAAGAGAAGTGCAAGTTGTAGCGCTCCAAAATCTTACAACTACAGACTATCTACTGTTAAAAGAACATATGGGATGTGAACAGTTCTCAGGAATGGATTGGTTTAATTTGTCTGATTTCTCTCAGACTGTTCAAGTACAGTTGGACAATACACATCATATCATAGACAAATTTTCACAAATGCCTAGGGTGCCTAACTGGTTTTCTTGGCTTCACTGGAGATGGCTGGTAATTATAGATCTGCTTTGGTTATGTAACTGTATTCCTATTATGTTAATGTGTGTGCGCAATTTAATTAGTAGTTAAAACCTATACATGCTTAAGTTACTCTACAAGAAGATATGTCAAAGAAATAATCAATCCTCCCACGTTTTCTTTCGTCTGCTACCTCTATAGCTTTTCTTCTTCCTTCCTAATTACAACCCTTAAATAGAATTCGTGCCTCATATCGAATTTACCGAGTATCATAATTCCTCCAAGTGGTAAAGATACCTCAAGACAAATGCTGGGCATAGAAGCCACAGGGCATAAATCTGCAAAGAAGTAAAAAGCTAACCTTTTCAAACAATATGGCTTCTCTCTCACTTACCAACTTTACATCTCCCTGTATGGCCCCGGAAGATGACTGGTTAGCCAGAGACGGGTAAGATTCCTCAAGGGAAAAACAACCTAAGACAGGCACAGTCACAGGGGGGCCATCAGGTGAGAAATTGGGGATCAACAGTGGTGAGGCTTAGAACCTCACCCCCCCTGTTTTGAGAGAAATCTTCTCCATCCGTGGATGTTTTGCTGCCCTTGTCTAGCTTGGATTAACACATAGTCTACAGGCACACACCTGATCATCTACAATTGCTCTCTTACAACACTGAACTATGTTTTCTACCTTTATCTTGCATCTACCTACCACTTCAGCATTTTATTAAAAATAAAAATAATGATAATAATAAAGGGAGAAATGTGGGATCCACATATAAATCAAGTATAAAAATCAAACGAATATTCATATTTGACCTGATTGTTTATAGTTCATAATGCGTAATCAAAACTGAAAGTTTCTGTGATGACTGCCCTTGTACTGTTCACCATGTAAGAACTTATTCACTATGTAAGAATTCGTTCACCATGTAGGAACTTGTTCGTTATGCTTCAGAAGATTGGAGACTGACGAGAATTAGGCTTGAGATGGATTAATGATTGTGCATTGAGCATTGACCCCCCTATACTGAATTTTATTGTTGTTAACAACCATTTGATCAATAAATATGAGAGATACCCTCTCAAAAAAAAAGAAAATAGAGGGAGCACAAGGAAACTTTTAGAAGTGATGGGTATGTTTCTTATCTTACTGTGGTGATAGCATTCCAAACTCACCAAATTGTATACATTAAACATATGCAGATTTTTCATATGTCAAGATTGCCTCAATAAGACTGTAAAAAACAGACTAAACTTCAAAGGTATGATTTATTTTATGAAAATTTGGGAATTCTCTCAACCCATAAAAGGGTTATTAAAATTTAAGTACAAACAAATCTAAAGTGATTTCATGATGGCCTGATACAGCCATGGTCCTCAAAGTCTCATCCAAATTCATTTGGCCGAAGAGAATGAGTGAGTGTCCCAGGGGAAACCAAGAGCCTAGATGAATACACTCCCTCCCACACATGTAACCATGTTTTTAAGTGTCATATTTTAGCCCAAAGATACAACCAGAGGTACAAAGATGCAGTCACAGGATTTTCATAACATTTTTCATTGTGAAAAATGAGAACAGTCTAAAGTAAAAATACAGTAAGTAAATGAATTATACTTTATCCCAATTATGAAATTTTGGTGTAGCTATTAAAAACAATATTATCTAATAATATAAAAATACACAAAACTATTTTCAAAATATGTCATTAAATGAAAAATGTTGGTTACAAGTTCCAGTTACCATCACTAAAATGATAATAAAGTGATTTTTAAGTCAAATACCCATAGAGGCAAAGGTAACAGGAGAGCATACAGAACTGTGAAAGGTGGAAAGTCAGTGGACATGTGTAGCTTTCTTGAAACCTAAGCTAATCTAAACTTTAAGCTACGCTGGCCCTGGGGAGCCCAGAAGCAGATGATGCATGCTGCAAAACTCCAGGAATGCTCACGCATAAGTAACACCACCTGACTCTGAAAAAGGAGGTGAAAGTAGTTCAGAAAGCAAAATTATTTAAAAATCCTTACAACCAAGTATTTAATTTTAGGATCGCTCTCAAATCTCACTGCTGCTTTAGAAAACAAAGGATTTACTCTCTGAAGAAGTTGATTCAGAAAGACTCTGGACTTGGGGTCACTGGGCACAAATGAGGTTAAAGAGCCAAACTAAAACAATGTGGGTTGACTGAAATTTTAAATACTGAATCGTGAAAGTCCTGGCCCCCCTCCTCCACTCGCCTCCAAAAACACTAAAGTCTCAAGTTCTTGCCAGCTTGGACTTAGGGCTTCTTCACTCAGCATTAGTTTCTTCAAAATTCTTTTGCTCAGCAAATTTCAAGTACAAATAAGATCTCAGAGGGAATATTTAACTTGCAAAAGAAAATAAGTGTTTTAACCATTTAATACACCTGGGAACACCACACTTGATATCAATTTTTTTAATTATATACTTCAACTGCAAAATGTCATTTCTTAGACTGCAGTTCATACTTTATACTTTTCACTGAACCTCATTTGTCTTCTCCCCTTTGGTTTGTACTAAACTCATTGTATTAGGGGAGTCTATCTTAGTGGTTCCCAATGTGTCAATGACGAGGGAAGGGGCATTTCACCTTAACCCAACTTTCTCCCCAGCTCCCAACCAAAGTGTGAATCAGGAACCTAAAGAGGTCTTCTTAAATTGTATATACACAGCCCTGCCTCCAAAAACTCTGCAGACCACTCAACTATCTCCTATTAGAAAATCACCACACTTCCTTAAAGGATGCAATGGACATGTAAGTGGTGCGGGGGGCAGAAAACAGGGTTAAGAACAACATCAGTACACAATAAAGACATCTGACCAAACTGAGCAATTCTAAAAAATTTGAGTTTTGGACAACACTGAGAAAACACGACTTCCAAGGCCCTTTTCTGTTTGGAAATTTTTACAACCCTTTAGTGGAAATGGTGCCTGTCCCCTTCTAAGGGAATTGACACAAGGCCCAGGTGGGGCCACTCACCCCTCTGGTCCAGTGGGTGATCTAGGCCTGACATATGTGGGTGATCTAGGCCTGGCATACATGGCCTAGTGTAGTACTGAGTCAATCAGAAAGCTTCCCTGGGATTTTTTTAAAGTGAAGCTAATTCAAGTGCCTTTTCCATTTCAGTCATGAAAGTGTAAGTATATGAGAGTGAAGCTTCCAGAAAGCATGTCCTCCATTCAAGGGACAAGCCATGCTGGTACAGAGAGAAAAACGGAGATTAAGTTAGAGAGACAAAGTCCTGAAGGGATTTTGGTTTCTGATTACAGATAAGCCTATGAATTCTCTTTTTGCCTTAAACTAGTTTTGAATTGAATGAGATGGATTTTTGCACCTTCCAAACAAGAAGGTCTTGCTAATTCCCATCTGTTTTAAATTATAAGCTATGGGAGGGTAAAAACCAGGCTTGATAGACATTATATATTGAATATACTACCTGAATAATGGTGGTAATAGTAGCACTGCATGAAGATGATGATAATAATAGACAAACTCTAGTGACTGCTAACTATATCCTGGGCACTGCTTTAGTACCTCGACAGCATTGATGATACAAGTACTGTAATATTACCTCCATTTTTATAGTTGAGGAAACTGAGGCACAATAATGTGAGTTAATTTGCCCAAGATGGCATAACTAAAAAGCCACAGCCGGGGCTTGAACCTAAGCCCCTCAGCTCCAGAGCCCACACTCTGACCCACCATAACATTCTTCTTCTTATGACAAGTCAGTTAACTGGGCTGTAAACAATGTATCCTCTATAAATTAATGCAGAGAGACCAAAATTCCTCTCAACCTTGAGAATGTCTGAACATTCCAGTTGCTTTGACATTTCAGATCTCAGCAAAAGGAGCCCCACTTCATTGCTGGAATTTACATGTGAATTTCTTGGAAAATATCCTGAGTAAACTGCTTTATCCATAAGTAAATGGAACATGATAAATGATGACAGTCTAATGGGAAGTGCCTTACAGAGGTTGAAACCCTGAACTATTTCTGCATGACTTGTGGTTTGACCTGGAGCCAATCACTCCACCCTAGACCACTCTGGACTCTGTTTATTTCTGATTTAATACATGGTAATTTTCAATGTCCCCTCACAACAGGAAGAGGGCATTTTTAAGGCAAATGATAGCAATGCATAAAATTCCCCAAGTTTCTTAGAAGATATTAGCTAGATACTTCTAAGAGAAGTTGGTAATCTCACTGAAATAATATAGCTGAAATCTATTGAGTCCTTACCATGTGCCAGCACCCCTCAATGCATATACATTAGTTCATTCAAACCTCACAGCAACCTTATATTGCAAATACTACTGCTATTCCCATTCCATAGGTGAGAAAACAAGAGTTGGGTGGTTACATTACTTGTGGGTGTTTACATAGTGTGGTGATTACTTTTGTGTGTCAACTTGAGTAAGCTATTATACCCAAAGGTTTGGTCAGACAGAAATCTAGATGTTGCAGTAAAGGGTTTTTCAAGGTGAAATTAACATTTAAATCAGTAGACTTTGAGTAAAGCAGATTACCCATCAAAATGTGAGGGACCTTATCCAATCAATTGAAGGCCTTAAGAGAAAGAAGATTGAGATCCCCAGAGGAAGAGGGAATTCTGCATACAGACTTCCTTCAGACTTCAGCTGCACTCACAACTCTCCTTTGAGCCTCCAAGCCTGCTGACCTGACCTGCAGAATTCAAACTTGCCAGGCCCCCAAATCACAAGCTCATTCCTTAAAATCTCTCTCTCTTTCTTTGTCTTTCACTATATATACATACATAGCCAACCTATTGCTTCTGTTCCTCTGGAGACTCCTAACAAATACACAAAGCAACTGGAAAAGTTTGGACTTAAACTGATACAATCTTTATTACAAATTATACCCCAAGCTTTTTTCAACTCATAGAATTTTCTTTAGCCATTCTCATTCTTTATAGGGCCATGAGTCTAATGTCTCGGAAAACTAGCAGTACCATTGATCTAAAAAGATGAGGGGTATTCTATCACTTTCTTCTAAAGAATTTATTTTTCTTTCACATACTCTAAATCTAATTAAATTCTACCAAATGTCTTTGGATCCTACCCCTGAAACCTATGTGATTTGTCCTCACACAGTGTTGAACTGCACTCTCTATAGGTATTTAGCTTGTCCTCTACCCTCTTTCCTTCACAAAGAAACTATAGGGAAGACTGCTCTAGCATTTCAAGGCATTTTGAGATTCAACTGTGGGTACAGGTCTCTTGCAGTGGAAGAAGGAGTAGGGCTAATAGGAGTAGAGTGTCAAAGTGGAAAGAGTAACCTTTGAAATCAGGCAGATCTGGGTTCAAATCCTGACTTTACCGCAGACTTACTTTATAGCCTTAAGCAAATGCTGTAAGTCTCTGAACCTCATTTTTCCTACATGTATAATGGGGACAGCCATACCTATCCTGAAGCATCGCTTTGAAAATCAAGGAAACATGAAAAGCAAAAGATCTGCAAAGGTATTCAAGAAACCATAGCTCTTTATCATCAGCAGCATTTCCACCTTAAAATTTAAAGCCTAATGTCTGTTCCTAAGCTCACTTATAATCAGAACACTGTTGTTATTTGACCATATTTCATTGACACTGCTGTGATCTGAGGTGAAGGCTAAGTCCACATTTATTCCATCTCCTATCTGACTTGGCAGCATGTCACATAGAGTGCTTTTAAAAATCCTAGGCTCCCTTCAGAGATCACAAAAAAAGAAGGTTAAGAGTGGAATCAGAAAATCAATTTAGTTCCCATCTAAGCAGCCTTTTTGCTACCATGTTTCTTGAACAACATAATGGCTCTGTGGAGCCGATGACACAGGGCAACAGAAGAAACAGCCTGGTTTTCATGCCAGCTTGTCTATCACATCTAAGCTGGCATTCCAAGGACAATAGTTTCCTTAGCACTAGGGTAATACTTGTGGAAATGGTACCAATCGGCAAAGCTCAGACATGCCCTGAACATCTAGGAGCCCAGCTTTACGTTATGTATATTATCTGCTCTCTATACTTAAATTCTGTTAAAAAAAAAGTTTGTTTTTCTTTTGCTATATTATTCATTCATGGTTTTTCTGGAAAAAAATCAAGAAGTAGACAGACGAAAAAATGTTACTCATACTCTCAGTAATCAAAGACAGCTTGTCAACATTTCAGTAAATCTTTCTAGTCTTCCTTAATTCTTAGCATTGGTGAAGCTGTGGTTACATATTCCATTACATATTCAAACCTGTCACACCCTAAAACAGCAGTCGGCAAACTGCAACCTGCGGGCCAAATCTGAACCACTGCCTGTTCTCATAAATAAAACTTTACTAGAACACAGCCATGCTTATTCATTTCCATATCATCTATGTTTGCTCCAACTCTACAATGGCAGAGTTGAGTAGCTGACACAGAGGCCAAATGGTCTGGAAAGCCTGAGATACCTAACACCTAGACCTTTGCAGGGAAAGTTTATCAACCTTAGCCCTAGATAGATGGTCACTGAATGTACTGTGAGGGGCAGTGGAATGCCCACCTCCTGATCACCTTTCAAGGCCCAGGGTAATTGCCATTGCATCAAGAATGCTTCCTCTTACAGTCCCAACTGGAACAGCGCTTCCTCTTCTAAAACCCTACCTTTGATCCCTCTTTTTCTTAATTCTCCCTCCAATGTTTTACTATTTTTTACAGGTATGTATGTATCTTTATGAAGTATCTTTTCTCACCTATTAGACTACCTTTATTACACTGAGCTCAGTGTCTACCACTTGAACACGTAACTCAGTATATATTTTCTGAACAGAAGTATTAAGATATGGTCCCTACCCTCTAAGAATGTACAACCTAGTTGGGAGAAATAGCACCAACCATATTAAAACAATTGAAGGTGGTTTGATGTAAGAACTATTAAGAGAAGAAAGCTAAGAGTAGGACTGGTGTAACTGGGGAAGGCTTCTTAAAACAGTAGGAAATGAAGTGGGCCTTAAAAGATGATTTTGAACTACCCAGAGAACAAATAGAGAACTACCCAGAGGCAGAAATAAAGACAGAATAGGAAGTGAGCAGCTTTGTCTAACACAGTGAAGAAAAATCTCAACAGGGTGGAAGATGAGCTCAACCAGGAGAGGGAAACAGTAAAGAGAGACTGAACGTAGCCAGAAAAATGTAAGAACTTGAAAAAACTACAATGTAATCACTAAAAAGGAGCCTGGCTTAGGTCCCGAAACAGCAAGGACCGACCTGTGTGTGCCTCAGTGGACAGCCTGCTTAGAATTCTGTGGTGGAACATCATCAGTTCGTTCCTGCAACAGTCTGTGTCTTAATAAGCATTATTTAGAAAATATTTGAATGAGGCTGGTCCCCAGCTCAAAAACGATGGGAGGGTGAAGACAAACCCACCTGCCCTGTAGTCTCCCACAGGACTCCATATATAATGTTCTGCATAGCACAATCAGGCACTCTTGTCACTGCCTCAGTTTACATGTTCATATTCCCTGCTAGGCATGAACTTCTCTGGGATGTCTTAGTCATGGAGTGTTTAGTTGTAAGTGAAAAAAAGTCCACTTTTCTTTTTTTTTAAAGCTGAAGTAAAGAGAAGCTTATCTTAAGGTTGAAGTAGCACCCTGAGGACCCCAGGTGCATAAGGTGCCAGAGTCCTCAGCAGCCATGGGAAGTCTGGTCTCTGGTCCTGCAGCCTCTATGTTTTCTTATCTGCAAAGCTCTGGACCATTTGTCCTCAAACCCCTCTGAATCTCATCTCCCTCTCCAAGACAAACCATACTGAATGGATTCCAGAATTCACATTTTCCCAGATTTAGCATCTGTAGATCTCATAAACTGGTTAACTTCCAGGGGCATATGATACAGTTGTGGCCACGGGTTAACTCAGGTAGAAAAGCAAGCACCCAGACCTGGGAACAGGTTCACTACTTTAGACTTTTTTACTTTTGGAAACCGCAGTGAGGTGCAGACGATGACACAGGACAGAAACAGCAATTCCAGAAAGGTGGATGCTGCACATGAAGTTTTAAGACCAACTTAACAGTTTACTTATTTTTTACCTATTTATGAGAGAGAGGAAAATTCAAAGCATAACATATGAGAAAAAATTATTATTAAGAAGTTTGAAGAGATTTTTCAATAAGCATAAAATAAAAATTCTACACAATGAGAAGGTATTTATGCCATAGTGTACATGGTAGACTTTGTCCTTCTGACTGAGAGACTTACAACTGACTTTCATTTAATCAAGCGCCATACTTGCAGCTTCCCTTTGACTCCAGGTTACAAAAGGTTTTGGGTTGCCAAGTCCTCCAGCTACAACCCTAAATGGCACTGATGTGCAGGCCCAGTTCTGCTGGAAGGTGTCAACTGCTGTTTTGCTTTCAGATATTCCCAGGACAGAAAGCACACTTGTCCCAGCTTCAGTCAGCTGTCCAGCCACTCAGTCAGCTGGAAGGAAGGGGAGTAGTGTGTACGAGGATGACATGGAGCCACAATCATGATCCCAGAGAGCAGAGCCAGACCACAGACACAGGAGGGACACTCTTCTTCCCCAGTGGTTTTGAGGTGACATGGCACAGCTAGACTCTTCTTTTATTTGTTATCATTACTTTCTTTTTTTTTTGCTAAATTGTATCTCTTTTTGTAAATTATCTCAACAGACTACCTGTAGATTTTTTTCATAGACTCAGTTCTCAAGTAATTCTTTAGTTTTATTTAATAGAGCTCTGAGTTTAAATATCCCCTATACCAGATATTATTGTTGATTCTCCATACCATCCCCTCACCTGTAACAAAGAGGCTGAAAGAATGGAAACTTCATTGCTCAGAATTTCGTGGCAACAGAGTTCCAGTAAGATTCAGCCAATAATTGAGACCCAGATGTGAGACTGAGAGGGAGAAGGCAGAACCAGTACCCTCTGACAGGAGATGTAGGCAGGCACATGGGGTCGGCATGTATCAGACATGGGTTTGCTGGAGGCTTGCAGCAAGCCTACTTGGATCACCTACTTGGGAGCTACAGCCCTCAGAGATGGTAGCGGCTTACCTGCAGTTTTGCACACTAGGGTTCCTGGAAGCCTGGGGTAGCCATGCTGACCTTTGCTTCTCAGCCTTTTCAACGGTGGTATAACCTTTTAATCTCGTTTATTAAATGGTTTCCTATTCAAAATACCTAACGTGACTTCTGCTATCTTGACTAAGCCCTGAGGGGTACAATTTGTTAAATAATAGTTCTCAAATTTTAGCATACATAAAAGTAACTGGGAGGACTATATAAAAATTCAGCTTCAGCAGTTCTGGAATGAGCCCCCAAAGCTGTACTTCCATCAAGTATTCCAGGGGACTCTGATGGGGTAGCTAGTTTCACACTGGCAGACACTTCTTTAATATAGAGGGGAGGACCCCTATAACTCATGGACCCACCCTCTGTTACTGGAAAATATTCTGATGCCCAAATCAGGGTCCCAGGTAAGCAGTACCCTTTGCAACCTAGTGGCCAAAGCAAAGGTCATTCCTACCTGGAGTGTGCTCATCATAGTCTTTAAATTTCTCACTCACAGAAACATGTAATCTCTGAGCAATTACATTATATATGAAAGCAACAGAGTTTAAAGACAAAGAGGGTGGGATTAGACCTGGAATCAAATCCTGGCTTTGCCATTGACTGACGTATGACATTAAGCAAGTCACAACCTATGTGAGCTTTAACTTATTTATTAGCTGTAAGTATGTACTTGATGATCATAAAATAGGATTAATGTCTACCTTTCCCACTTATACTTTAAAGTTCATAAAAATGGGAACCAGATCTAATATGTTTATTGCTTTATCATCCTTCAACCTTTGTTCAACAAATAATTATTGAACACTTAAAATACATCAGGCTCTGTGTAAGCTCCAAATGAGGATACAGTGCTTAACCCAATATTTAGAGGAGTCGTTGCTCACAAAATTTTGTTCAGGGTCATCATCAGCTGAGATCAGTGGCTCATTTTTAAGACCCTATTGTAAATGGCAGGTACATTTGTAAGTCATAAAATGCAAAAAGTAGTATGTTAAAAATTATGCTTCGTACAATAACAGCAGCAGCCTACCACCTCAACAGAATAAAAGTGTGATGGGAAGGAAGTAGTTAAATTCTTGAATCACAGCTAGCCTCCCTGGTCTTCAGCTCTACAGCAGCTGCCCAGGGAGCATGGCTCTTGAGTAAGACTGGCAGAAAATAATCTCATTGCCACTCAATGGGAGGGGGATTTTCTAACTTGGAGTTTTAATTTATCATTCTCTATCTTATGATATGTTTCCCAGATCAGACTTCCAGCACCCATGGGGAAAAATGCTGGACACCCATTAATTTGAAATGAAGAAGCAGGTCACACCCTTTCTGGTTCCGAGTGAATGGCCATTCCACTTGGTAATAGGTTGTCATTCCTGGGCATCTGACCTGACCTGAGCCCGACAGACACATGAGGACAAAAGACAGACCGGTTGATTGGAAGGAACTTACGTCCTCCAGCTCCCTGCATGTGTGAGCAGGCATCACCACCATGGTTGATGGTGGAGAGCTTCCATTTGCACCCTCATGTATTGAAAGTGACCAGGCCAGACCCTGGGAAATATCTGAACATAATTCACCTCCAACAATCCATGCCTCCCTTCAACCACTCCCTTACCATCAATTGCAAGATGCTCCCCCGGCACAAAAACACCCAGAATGATTTTTTATCTCACCCACAGTGGTTCACTTTTCATGTTCACTTACATAGTAACGTTTTGACTTTAACAAATAGCTAATATGCATTGAATGCTTACTAACTTCCAGGCACCATAAAGCACCTTGCGTGCATCATAATACTGACTCTTTACAAGCACACTATGAGACAGAATATTTTGACTGCTTTACAGAAGAGGAAATGGGGTCCAAAAGTCATACAGCAAGCAGGCTGAAGCCTTTGTTGCTCTGCTTGACTTTAGCATCTATGCCCCTTACCACTTTACTGCACTGCTTCCTATATTGATCTGTACAAAGAAAAGTAGTACATTGAATTAGAGCAGTTGTCTGCAAATTTTTTTGTAAAGACCCAGACAGTAAATACATTAGACTTTGCCCATAAGGGCTCTGTCATGGCTATGAAGCTTTGCTGTTGGAAAACAGTCACAGGCTATAGAAGAACAAGTGTGTGTAGTAGGTATGCTCCATAAAACTTTATTTACAGAAACAGGCAGTGGGATAGATCTAGCCTATGGATCATTTCTGCAAACCCCTGAGTTGGAAGAATGTCAAGCCAAACAGAAAAAGGCTGTCAAGTTTAGCATAAAGGTGCACTTGCCTCTTTGAGCTTTAGGGTTTCTGTGGGACAAGCCCCAGAGGGCAGAGTATCTGCATTTCTGCTGCACCCACTGCTTTTGTGAGCAGGGCATGACTGAGGAGAGCCCTGCATGCTCTCTTCACTGAGAAGAGAGAATACAGACTCTGGGTTCTCTCAGCACTGGGCGGCTGTGCTGTAACAAAGCGCTTCAGGTACTACACTAAGTATCCCCCCTTCAAGTGCCCTCTGTGCTTGTTACTATGTGGCCTGAGTTAAGCTTCCCTTCTCCCTTACATCCTTCCCTTAAGTGGGTGAAGGCTAGTGACAATAGAAATGCAAAATGAAATAGGAAAATCAAACCCTGATCTGCTGGTAAAAGTAATAATAGTAGGCATGTGTATATACATTTACCATTTACAAATGACCATGCAAAACAGTAACAATTATGGATATTAATTGGGAGGTTAGAAATTTGCTGTAAGTTGTGTTTGATTACAACAATAAGCTGTGTTCATGTTCTCAGCTTTCACAGTTTGTTGCACATGAAGCATGAGTGTGTCTACTCACAATTAAATATCATGCTACACAGCATCAGTCCCCATCCCTAGTTTCCTCACATTTTTCAGATAATCCATATTATGTCTGCACCAATAAAAGAACAAATCTTGCTATAAGGCAGCACATTGCAGCATGAATGGAACACTGGATTTAGAATATTAATTGCAAGCCATTTTTCAATGTGTCAGGCACAGTACTAAACAGTTGCATAAGTTATCTCATATTAACCTCAGCAACTTCATGATGTAAGTGCTATTATCATGTCCATGTTACCAATGAAGAAACTGAGGCTGCCCTCAGAATAAGTATTTTTTTTTTTTTTTGCATGGCCTCCATGGCAGTGCAGGGTTTTACTGCCTTACAAGAGAAATCACTGTACCTTCAGTAACTGACAAATACCTTTTAAAACGCCCACGCCTCTGTCATGAGGTCTGGGCCCCACACAAACTACACAGAGCTCATCTGCGAACATCACATCATATCTAATACAAACACATGGAATGACCTGAGCAGGTCAGTGTGCCAGACACTGACAGTCCCTTGCAAGTCCTTAGGAAGAAAAAGAGGGCTGT